>NC_062525.1:9620422-9795422 GCF_022655615.1 Tachysurus fulvidraco | reverse complement strand
CCACTCCTTCTCTTATGTCTCTTCCTCTTGCAGCAATAACACTTTAATAACACTCTAACTCATATTTTAAAACCTCTTTTCCAAAAAAAGGGGTGAAATGAAATGAAATGAAATGAAACCACGACACTGACCACTTAAATTCCTCCCATAGACAGAAGCCTAGTTTGGACAGTTCTACCTGTCGCTTTGTAGCTGTGGGATTAAAACATCAGTATGAAAATAAAACCAGGGTGTAAAAACATCCCTGTAACAAACAGTAATGTCATTGTTTTAACTGTTGCTTGTGAAGCATGAAAAACATCATTTGGAACTTATAAAAAATTTTTAAAAAAGCAGTTGCTCATTGTGATTTTTAACAAGCTGTCAGTTTAGAGCTAAAGCTTCAACAAGAACTGACTATTTAAGTCTAATGACAGGTGCATGGGGGAAAAAACAGTCTGAATTCATCCGTCTGACTACAGATTGTGGAAGAGACTGATAGGAAAGTGCTTTAAGAGATTTCATCTCTATTCAGACTGCTGCTTGCTCTCAGAGAACAGGAGATGAGTGCTGGAGGGACAGGCAATGAGAGCACGTCTGGATAGCTTCCGGAAATTCTGTCTGGTTTTGGAAGTTAAGAGGATGTGGGGCCAAGTGTTAGTCTCAGAGGCTCCAAAACAGAAATCTTAACTTGTATGGTCTAGATCTAGTTCTGATAAGGACATACATTTGGTGTGTGTGTGTGTGTGTGTGTGTGTGTGTGTGTGTGTGTGTGTGTCGCGTGTGTGTGTTTGTGACAGTAAGAGTGAGTGTGTGTGACAGAAGTGTGGTGTGTGTGTGTGTGTGTGTGTGTGTGTGTGTGTGTGTGTGTGTGTGTGTGTGTGTGTGTGTGTTTGTGTGTGTTTGTGTGTGTTTGTGACAGTAAGAGTGAGTGTGTGTGACAGAAGTGTGGTGTGTGTGTGTGTGTGTGTGTGTGTGTGTGTGTGTGTTTGTGTGTGTTTGTGACAGTAAGAGTGAGTGTGTGTGACAGAAGTGTGGTGTGTGTGTGTGTGTGTGTGTGTGTGTGTGTGTGTGTGTGTGTGTGTGTGTGTGTGTGTGTGTGTGTGTGTGTGTGTGTTTGTGACAGTAAGAGTGAGTGTGTGTGACAGAAGTGTGGTGTGTGTGTGTGGTTGGTTTTACTTAGCACATATTCTGCACACACAGCACAGTAGTTTCTAGTCTCTATCCCCTGACACACAGAGCCGATACATTATGGCGCGTTCATTATGGAGAGTGTCGTATATGATTGTGTTATTTTGATATCGCCCACTATTTATTTATGAAAGCATGTATCACTTGTCTTTGTGTTTGGTCCAATTAAACACTCTCCCTAGGCATTAGCCCTAGGCATTAGCCTGAGTGGTGCAGAGAGGCTCTTCATGTAAAATGGCTGAGGTTTCACAGTTGCTCTGGCTCATTTGGGCTGAATGCCATGGCTCCTCAGCGGTGTGCATACCCACACAAACACACATGCACACACACACACACACACACACACACACACACACACACACACACACACACACACACACACACAGTCACATTCCAGCAGCTACAGCTTGTACTTTGCACTAAATGAGGCACATCATTAGTGGCTCCTGAAGCAACACTATATCAGCCCTTTGGGATTTGGCAACTGTGTTTCTGGGTGTGTTATAGGACTTGTTGTGTGTGTGTGTGCGTGCGTGCGTGTGTGCGCCTGCATGTGTGTGTTTGTGTGTGTGTGTGTGTGTGTGTGTGTGTGTGTGTGTGTGTGTGTGTGTGTGTGTGTGTGTGTGTATATGTGTGTGTGTGTGTGTGTGTGTGTGTGTGTGTGTGTGTGTGTGTGTGTGTGTGTGTGTGTGTGTGTGTGTGTAAAAGCATAATAATAATAATTATAATATTACTATAATTACTACTTGTTATTTTGCATCTATTGATTTAACACCAATTATCCCAAACGAATAAATCCAAAACAATTATGCATTATTTTGCCTTGAGCTTAATTATTCAACTGAACAATAACACAAATATTGAATGGATGCTGCAGTTTTGTGACTATCGTGTAATCAGACCCGTTTTACGCTCAACTCTTCCACACTCATTGTAATCTCTGCTTTCACATGTTGAGAACAATTGCCTCATTTTGTTTTTGGCACTGGAAGATTGTTGCCATTCACATTGAGTTAAAATGCTCCATCAGTCAGGGTGGCGCTGTGGTTGTCCCCTAATTGCCGAGGAGAAATCTCTGGAAAGAAAACTCTGGAGGCTGCATTCAAACCAAAATTCATTATTCACACATGGAGTGTGTGTGTGTGTGTGTGTGTGTGTGTGTGTGTGTGTGTGTGTGTGTGTGTGTGTGTGTGTGTGTGTGTGTGTGTGTGTGTCTGTGTGTGTGTGTTGAATAATCAACAACAGAAAACATATTTCAAACAATATACAATGTACAACATTTTATTTGCACATTGATTTAGATGATATTCAGTAATTTACAGTAAATTAGTTCAATCTAACTAGCAGTAAGATGAGGGATCAAGCCGTGTTCAGACGAGCTCAGATTTTCCACCGGCTTGGTATCAGTGCTGACCTGAAGGCAGGGTTTGTTCAGCAAACCTTTTTTTAAAAGCAGACAATGATTGTGCCAGCTTGAGAGATGAATAATTACAGAAACAGATATGAGAGTCTGTAGAAAGACAACAACATTATGGAAAGTAATTTTAGCTCTGAGATTATATTTTACGCAGAAATCCTTTCAGCGCCTACAGAGAACAGAGACGTGGTTGTGGGGGTGAAATAGAAAATAGGCTTGTATGATCAAAATGTTTGCGGTCAAAAGCACAGGTTTATTATATGAGTCCAGCCTGATTCAAGACAGTGATCTATAAAATAACAGGAATATATTTAATCTTTTATTAACTATTAAAATCAAGGATGTAGCTGAAAGTGTGCCATATGGGTTATTAGCATCATAATGATTCAATCCTGTTGAATTTTAGTCATATAACAATGGACGTTGTCACAAAGCAGCTTTACAGAAATCTATAAATTCAGAATATAAATGATAAAATTTACATTTATGCCTTTTGAACAAATCAGAGGCAAAGTTGGTGAGGAAAAACATAACCAGAGTCAAAATTTAAGCCATCCTCATCCGAGTGACATCTGATAGTGTGATTATAATAATGTCCTTTCTATAATTGTAGATTTTTTAGTTAAGTACAATTGTGTGACAAGTTATTACTAACCAAAACGATCAACGCAGCTCTTATAGATTAACCGCACATATTACTGATTCCGCTTTTTTTAAATATTGGCCATGAAAACAAACTAACGTGGCTCAAGGTACAGTAATATCATTTTGATGCTTGATCCAAACTAGTTTAGCCAATAAGAATTGATTTTGAGTCTTTTGTTGTGAAAATGAAATAATTAAGCAGTTCCTAAACCATCACCACGGACTCACTGGTGAAAAAATAGCCATCGGTGTGATATATATATATATATATATTAATATAAATGTATTATTTACTTTGATGCATTTACAGAACACCACACAGTGAAGTGTACAACCCAGAGCATTTATTGTTTCATAGTAATTTGGGCTTTGGTGTCATGGCTCATTTACTCTATCCTCTCTTGCGTCTTTTGCCTCAAAGGCATTCATGTTGGAGCTTTTTAAGTGGAGTGTGTCTAATCTGGGACACTATTACGCATGGGACAGAATGTAGGACAGAGACATTACCACCGTGGTACGTGTATCTCTTAAACTATGGCCTCCTACATTTTTTCTGTGATTAAACCTGCTTTGAAGTCAAAGGGGATAAAAATTATTGCCCCATCCATGCTCTGTTGTAGCCCATTGCTCTTATTTGCTTATTGCCTGAGAGCAGTGAAGTTTCACTGTAATGGGTTTGAACTCGCTGGCCATAGCACGCACTGATTGTTTCTTTTCTATCTTCGCCGTCAAATTCACTCAAGTATTATTTCCTTCTTCTTTTTTTCCTTTTTCATTTTTTTCTTTCTATAAGTCCGTCCCTTCCCGCCAGAACCAAGTCAAGGAGTCTTTATAGCACGGCCGCTGGGTTGAGGTCATCTTCTTGTCCAGAGTGGATGGAGAAAGGGAGGTCAGTCTCCCATTTAGCGCGGAGCATTGCATGTCACGGCTCATCAGAGCACAACCTTTTTCTCTCACATCACTTCACAGGGAAAAAAAATGGAGAAAAAATGGACAGAAGAAGAGAAATTGGTCGGGGAGGAATGTCATTAGAGAGAGAGGACAAGGTGATGAGGGTGAAGTGCAAGCATCGTCATATTGACACTGGCTATATGGCTAACAGGCACTGTGTCCTCATTATGGCTGAGGTGTTAGAGGAACATTCTGCCCAAGCAAAGACCGAGAGCTGCTGAGTTTAGAGCCCAAGACAGTCAGAAGAGCAATGTCTCTCCTCTCTTGGGTAAGGTAATGAATGAACTCTGGTGTCAGGCTTTGTCCTGTTAGAAAGGTATGAATGAGTCATGAATAGAATTTCTTCTCATCTCCTTGGCTCATATTTCATCTGATTATTTACACTGACACAGATTTCAGAGAAGCAGGGAGAATATTCAGTAGCCTGTCAACTTGTTTGCCTCTGACTAACATCTGCCTCATTCTGTCTCCTCAAAATGGAGCAAGATCTGTTGGTTGAAAGCTAGTTGTAGTGACAGTTTTAACAGTAACGGTGTTCCTTCAGTGTTAGGGGTCTGAGTGGGGTCGGATAAAAATGCTTTCTGACACCTTATTACAAAAACAACCAGCAAGCAGTGCACATGCAAATAGAGCAATTATGGCAAGAGGGCAGCTTTGTATACATGAACACTGCTGTGCATGTTTGCATCTCCATTATTAAGCTGTGATGACAGCAAGCCAGTACATTACATGTTTGGAGAATTAATTAGATATGTGTGTGTTTTTTTCTTGCTTTTTTAAACTGGTTTCCATGGAAGTGATTGAAGTAAAATAGCCCTACTCTGTTTTATCACTGTTTGACCAAACAGTAATTAATATTTGAGGCCATCTAGTGGTGTAGATGTGTATCACATCACCTTCTGCACATTAATAGTCACTGACAAGAATCAGCATTAACTCTCTAGCAGAAACAACGAGACAAATTATGTTTCATACCAATGAGCCGCCAAATTAATCAGAGTGACCAGGCTGCTGTCGTACGGGTTTTAAAAGGAGGGTTTAATTCAGTGTATATATTTAACACAACATTTTGGATAAAAATGAGTGTCTTTGTGTTGTTTAATAACATTACGCATTACATTTATTACTCTTAATTGCACGCCAACACCAACTAAGTGAATAACACTCTTCGCTCTATGTGATGGTCCTCTCACACATCAATGCTCCTATCTTTCTCTATCTTGTGTACAAGCTTAAATTTAAAATATGGCCAGCGAAACCGAGCAGAAAATCAAGAAATAGTTCCTTCGGCATCCTCATTTGACCCCCTCATTAACATTTGACCATCTCATTAACTCGGGTGAGACAGGAGTATGAGTATTAAGCCAGATTTTCACAGATGCAGTGTTTCAAATTATTAAGCGTTCTTATCTTATGGATACAATAATGCCATCAAGAATAAGGAGGCATAAATACAAGTGGGAAAAATACATCTTAATTTCTCCATTGTCATGCATTTCCTTTGTGTAATAGCCTAATTAAAATAGAAACCGGAGAGATTAACTTATGAAATATAAATGCTGCTATTTGAGAGTCCATTATAGTGTCAGTAAATCTTTCTGATGCTTTGTGCTTCCAGATAAATTACTCACGGACAAATAAATGGTGCTTTTGTTTTTATGGTCGATTAATGAGTTTCTTTACAGTGTTGTTTTTTTGTTTGTTGGATAACATAAAGCATACAGAGGCTGCACACCACTGGATGGTTTAAAGAAGAAAAAATAATCACTATTAATATTTGAATTAATGTTTATGCAGAACGCTGATATGTTTGGGATGGTTTTTGTTACCTTTACAGGCTTAAATAAGCCACTGAAAAGTGAGTGTCTACTGGAGAACAGAGAGAAATGCTGCAGGATCCAACATTGTTTACATATTTTCATGTTTTTCTCTCTCTGTCATTTTGCACAGGACAAAGGCAATATCAGAGTGGTGTTCAATGTGGGCACAGATGACATAAATATTGAAGAAACCTCAAAGTTTGTAAATGATGGAAAGTACCACATAGTTCGCTTTACAAGGAGTGGTGGTAATGCCACTTTGCAGGTGGACGATCTGCCAGTCATTGAGCGATATCCAACAGGTAAGCCCCTTCCCACATCCTCTTACACAGACAAACACTTTCTCTCTCTCTTTTTTTCTATCTCTCTCTCTCGCTCTCTCTCTCTGTCTCTCTCACACACACACACACACACACACACACACACACACACACACACACACACACACACACACACACACACACACACACACACACACAGACATTCACTATATCAATAATAAAGGCTGTCGGAGCTTTGGACCAGACTGTCAATTGCAGGGTTAAGGACAAAATTCCTTTCTGTCTGTGGTTGTTCTTTCTCTCAGGTCTGAAATGGTAACCCTGCTATCCTTTTTAAATGTCAGCAGTGATGATGGCTGGAGGGATGGGAAGAAGGGGGTTATAAGGCTGTAAATGTCAAAGAACAGGTTATCCAATTCAGTAGCCTCACAGACGCCTAAAAAAACCCTGACAAAAGCTTAACTAAAGATCAGAGATGAGGAATAATCCCATTGCTCTCGTTTGTCAATCACAATGAAAAGGGAAATGTTTGTTTCCAGTTAACGGCAAGGTTTTTTCATAGATATCACTTCCATTATGCAGATGATTTTGAATGCAGACTTCAAGCATGTCTTCAATTATGCTCGTCTTTGGCGAGTACAGGGAGAGGGGAGAAAAGTGACAGAATCATATTCAGTTTGCACTGCATCAGTATGACGACTATACTGTCTTCTCCATCGCTTCCGTCTGATTTCTCCTGTCACTTCCAAATCTGAAGTAAGGAAACCTGACTTGTAAAATCATTAAATCCTGTATCTTAAGTTAAGTTTATCATTAAAATAAATCATCATACCCTACGGTAAAGATAAATCATGCAATCATTAAGGCTTTAGATCTGAGCTTATACCCAAATCCTCAATCAGATTTGCCATTCCTATGAAAGGAAGCTAACAGGATTACTCTAATCCATGGTCAGACATTTTATATTTCGAGCAGTTCAGGCAGGCTAACTAAAAGCATCAGGCTTTCTCACGTTTACATCATCCCGCATGTAGTGGCTCAGATGCTGGTTGCTGTTGTGAAGCACCGTGCTAGTCTGTCACATGCACAGAATAAGGTACATAAAGTACAATGAACAAGGAGGAGAGGAAACAAGGAGGAACAGGTGAAATTCGGAAAAGACAGAGACAGGATATATTTCTGTTTTTATCCTTTATTATTAGAATGACCATATCTAAACAATTTCCCCAAACAGCTGTCAGTCGGTCAAGAAGATAATCAGAGATCATGTTCATGTGGATCTGTTCAGATATGACATTTTGACAAATTTAGAGAAGGAAAAATGAGCCCCATGAATCAGCGCCTGAATGCTAATTAACACAGCGTCAGAGACGGCAGGAGCGAAACTTTTCTCCAATCCCAAAAAAGCCCATGATGATTCCATTTAATCAGAGCTTGATTGACGCTGCTTTGCAGGAAAGGGCTGATAAACTAACCCGAATTTGAATTAACTACAAGAATGATAATGACAATGTGTTTCGCCTCAATCAGCTATTAGGACTTTTTTTTTTTCTTTTTTTTTTTTGTCTCTAAAACAGTATTCGTGTTTTCTCATTTATTCTGACATGCTGCACACTTAATGTGAATTTGAAGCAGGAGGTGGAAATGAATAGGTTAGTCTGCTACGGAGAGAAGTATATCTGAAGTGCTTTACCTTACCGGCTGAGACTATTCACTAACACTGCACTTAAAGGCAGTGTTCATAGGACTCTGTAATACATGCATAAACCTTTCATAACGGTGTCTTCACCGGTGGATGTACAACATGCTGAGAGTTTCTGCTTGTTGTAGCTCTGCCAGGGATTTAAGTCCAGCTACAGGTTCATCAGCCATGAGCAGCTCAATGAGACATCCTTGAATATGGTTATTGGTCAGTGATCAGCAGCTCTCTGTCACCCTCTTCAGCTGGCCACAATATTCCCTTTCTTTGGGACTAAGACAAGATTTATGGCTGATTTTTATTTTTTACTGCAAATCAGCATGATCCTTTGAAAAGATTTCGATGTCAGGGTGACATAACACCCGAGTCTTTTAACCGATTTTCCTTGTCATTAGGTCATTAGGTTGTGTTAAGGCACTTACATGGCTGACCTACATCATGACTTATTTTTAGATGATGTAACAAACTTATGTAAAACACTTTGCCAAACTTTGGCGATATCAAGACATTGTAATGATGTATATTTATATTGTATTTTTTTTCTGGTCCTTAACGTGAAGTTATTTAAATAGAATTTGCCTAATTTAGCTTTTTTTTTACCGATCGGCTGTTAGACACTGTAACTCATTCCTAATCCGCATTTGGCACACTGGCAAAAAATTAAGCAGCATATAAAAATAAAATTTGTTTTATAATACCATAAATATAATAAAATAATAATGTTCTAATGTAAGTCTAGGAAACGTCATAACACTATATTTGGTATTTGGCCTAAAACTGACAAAAACTTGGACAACAGTCATTTTTATAAATACCCTTGTTATAACAAAAGGCTTATGTTAGTGTCATGTAGCCATATGAACTGTAACCTTTAATCAAGCATAATATTAGATTTTGTATATAGTATATTTGTATTATATACAGTACTCAGCTGAACTGGTGATTATAGAGCACAAAAATCCTACAATGTTTTTTTGTTTGTTTGTTTTTTAAATAACCTCTTACATAATTATTATGATTTCTGCGATGAACATTCATGGAAATATATTTTTGGTTGCTGCTGACATGTAGAACTCACAATCAATAATCCAACATTTCCCTTGGTACTCTATGATCCCAGGGTCATTATAAAACTTTTTAACCCAATGTTTTTAGTTCATGAATCTGGTGATGAAGAAGACAATATAAAACCACACACATGCACTGATTTATTAGCAGTCGAGTCCTAATATCAGAGCATATGTTAACCAGAACCTTCTTTAATACCTTGATTTCCTCCTGCATTAAATCACATTACAGATGCTGCCTCATGCCTCATGCATCTTCACATTTTATATGTTGCATTTTTGAATATAAAATCCTAATCTAAACATTGGAATGATATAAAAATTGTTGGAAATTGAAAGTTTTAGCTATCGCCTGGTGGTATTACACTGAACTTTATCATCATCATTATTATTATTATTATTATTATTATTATTATTATTATAATATCCAAAACCATGGGGAAGTTTTAAAAAGCAAACATGTGTGGGGAAATTGGATAAGAAGGGTGGATGCATTTTATCCTCTAGACACCTTTACACCTCAGTCGCTCACCGTTCTGGATTTTGAGTCAGATCGGAACTGTTTTCCATATTGTGTAATTACAGAGTAATGAAGTAGGAGAAACACAGAAAGACTTTCAGCTGATTGGAAACTAACAAGTTAATGACTCAGGGGGGGGTAAAAAATGTACACTGTAATTATACTTTTATTTATAGGAATCACAACTCGTCAGGTTCCCTTTTCTTTTGCGAGACGGAATATAGGAGTAGCAATTACATGCAGGCCGTAATGGAAGTGAAGTAAATGTTTTTGTCTGAGCCGAATCCCAGAGAGCAATAACTAGCTGACACATTGTTGTGTGTATAAAAGCAAAACCTGTCAATCTTGCAACATGGTGTGGCATACAGATATCCACATGTGAGAGCAGTTCATTCCCAGGTGACAACACAGCTTTGTCTGTTATTGTTCAAGGATTTGGGATTAGAAAAAAAAAATAGATGTGTTCCTGTGATGAATCTCTGAGGACAAAGCTTTTGTCAACACCAATTCTCCAATTCACAAATATGTTCTGCTGAAAACTGACTGATAACATTTTCATTGTTTTAACTCTGATTGTTTCCCTGCTGCATATATTCTGGTGTGTTTTGCTGATATTTTTACTGCTGTCTTCTTTGCTGTCTAAATGTGTTGTTTTTAATTAGAGTGAGATTTTAGTGTAACGTAAATGAATGAAAATATTTGCTTTTAGATAGCAGTTGTGTTACTAAAATCGAATTGGCTTTCCAAAAGGTTGAATGTACTGCAGTGACGATGTCTAGGTTAAAATGAGCATTGTATAACTAGATGAAAAATCTGCTTTAAAAAAAGAAAAAGAAAAAGGAAAAAAAAAAGATTTAAAAGGATTATCATTTTGTAAATGTATTTTGTAAATGAGTGACATTGTATTTAAACGTTTGCTTTTGCTTGTTTTCTCATAACCTTAAGAGAGTAGGTGAATATTTAACGTATATTGCACTATTTATCATAATATAGGAATAATTTGTTGGCTTAAATAATAAAAGTTAATTGACTGATTGAAAAGCTTTATCAGTGTTATGTATGTAATCTTGATGTACCAAATTTTCAAACCAAAAAATTAGATAGTTGAGGCAGTTTGTTCACGGTTTTAATCTTTCACCTTTCAGATTTTAACAATGAAATGTCTCTTTAAACTTTAAAGGCAACATTGATAACGAACGCCTGGCGATTGCTAGACAGCGAATCCCATATCGGCTCGGTCGAGTAGTTGACGATTGGCTACTCGACAAAGGTAAAAACATTGATTAAAACTTTAAATAAAATATAATTTCATCATAATCAAGTGATATACTGCACAAATAATAAACCATCTAAAACATAAATCCCCTGTATAACAAATTTTAAAACTTTAAACCAATGTAGTCTGTAATATTTGCATTGTACAGTAGAATAATGTGTGTTTATATACTGCATATGTAATCAGTTTTACCTGGCAATTACAGGTTAAAGGGACTGGTAATATACTGATAATAAAGTTAGCGCAATCATTAAAATTATATCTATGTATCATTAAAATACTTAAATAATTTTTCCCAATGTAAAACTATAAATCAGCAGTTAAAGTACTTTTTTACATTTTCAATTCATAGTGATGACTGATGTTTTAATTCATTTATGTACATTTATTTTATGCTAAACGTATTGCTTTTGGAAACTGCTAAAGTGCAGAGTTTAAAAATCAAAGCAAATGCATCTTAAATAGCTTCAATGATTATTGGCATCAGATATGAAGTCCCTTTAACAAGCAAATTAAACCCATAAGAAAGGAAAAGACTTCTGAGTGCATGCTGTAATGTATGTAATAAATTGAAATGTTCAGAGTGATTGATTTTGAACTTTGTTTCTTTGTTTTTCTTTTTTAATGAAGTTATTATCATGATGAATGGTTTATGTGTCATGTAGTTGTAAAACCATCCCACATGCGCCTTATTTCAGTCTAATTAATTTAAATTGCCACTGCCCTTGCTGAAAGGCAATCTCATCAGCAACCAAGTTTTGCTCACGAACTGTGAAAACAAATCATTTCCATCTGTATTTTCTTGCTTCTGCTGTTACTTTCACAAACAGAGGGTGAACATTTTACCACCCAAAAGCATTTGATTGTCCTTTTAGCAAAGCTCCATTGATTACTCGGGAGCCAGTTTCTTCATCGTCTCCATTTGTTTGCATTGTCTACAGCAGCCCATTAAATCAGAGTCGATAAATTACTGGTGTTGCTGTTTGCGTTAGAGTAACTTATTGCTTCCATGCTTCCTCAGGAAGAATAAGAACACTTTTGTCGTGTGTTTCATTGTCGGCTTCCATCACTCCTAAGTGTGCATGTATGTGTGTGAGAGCGAGAGAGACATAGAATGTATGTATGTGTATGTTTGTGTGCACTCCTAGCGTGAGCGAGCTGTTGAACACTCCTGTATTTGTGTAACGTTGTCCATTGGCAGGTCGACAGCTCACCATCTTCAACAGTCAGACTACAATAAAGATCGGTGGTGGCGAACGAGGTAGTCGGCCATTTCAAGGCCAGTTGTCTGGCCTCTACTACAACGGCCTCAAAGTGCTCAACATGGCTGCTGAGGGCGAACCCAACGTGCGCGTGGAGGGCAGTGCCCGTCTGGTCGGTGACTTGCCCTCCTCGTCTATCACGCCCCAGTCCAGTGCCTCTGCCTCTGGCAACCGCTCTGAAGCCTCGCCCTCGCTGACGGACATCACCACCACCACGGCGTCCAACCGACAGGGCAAGCAGACCACAACCGCACAGGTCAGTCAGCATTCTGTGTCTTATAGCAGGGGTCATAGTTTTGATCAGAAATATTGGCAATCATATATTTATACAGTATATACAGTGTAATAGGAATAGCCTCAATATATGTTTAAAAGAAAAGTTTGGCATGGTGGCACAATGAATAGCTAAGTTCTGGGGTTCTTGGTTTGAGCCTGAGCTTCTGATACTGTCTGTGTACAGTAGAGTTTCACATAGGTTTCAAAAAGGTTTGTCGGTTTACTATCACTGTTAAGAAACATGAAGGCAGGTGGATTGGTTATGCTAAATTTTCCCATGATTTGAATGTATATGTACACACACACATCACAGACTTCAGTCTGCTGCAGGTCCATTATATCTCAATTGTCTTGCCCTGCTCTTTCTGTTACCATGATGTAGTGATGTGACCCTGATGACCCTGTCATTACTGAATATTAATGAGTGATTGAATGAATAAAGATAATAAAGCATTCTAACATGCAAAATACTGGTTAATTGACAACAAATGCTTCAAAAATGTAAACAAAATCATCCTTGTGTTTACTTGTTTGAATAAAAAATTCATGCGATGTCTATTATTGCCAATTCTCTTGAAGGGTTCCAATAATTTGGAGTTGACTGAATATCATATTAACCATATGAATGATTGATAGGTAGATGAACAGCTCCAGCTTCACCGAGATCAACCCTTACTGAGGGAATCTGTTGAAGTGAATAGAATAGCTGTAGAAGGATTATGGGCTGTGGATGAAGTGAATTCTTCAGGCTTCACCAAAGCTTTTTTCTGTAAAGTCTTGTGTTCAGTGTTCAGCTAGCAGTGATAGGTAGAGAAACAGAGAGGTCAGCGGCGGATCGGACAGTGGATATACGAGGTAAAGTCACATAAAGAGAAATTGGGGGAGGAATCGTTCAGAGGCATGAACAGATTTTCTCTTTTATTGGACTTCGAGGTCTGCTCTTGCTATATGTCTCTTTATATTTCTCCTCATTGCACTGCCTCTTCTCTCTCTCTCTCTCTCTCTCTCTCTCTCTCTCTCTCTCTCTCTCTCTCTCTCTCTCTCTCTCTCTCTGTGGTGCAGTGGGTCTTGTATGAGGCATCATTCAGGCATTGACACTGAACCCTAATTGCCGTTCTGTAATTACATATCAGTGCTGGAGGCTGAGCTGAATGATTGACAGGCCTGCTGAGGCCAGGCCAAGCTGATGGGCTTGTCCCCTCATGCGTGATGCCACGTACCGTGATTCAGCCTCCATGACAATGAAATCATAATTTGCTGTGGTTAAAACTAATTCCAGGGCTTATGTATTAAATTACCTCTTGGCTCAAAGGCACCCCAGGCACGTTGTGTGAAATTGTTGGTTATACAATAGCTGATACTGTTTGACCTGTCGTAGCGAAGATTTAATGCCAGCTTATCACAGCCTGATCTGAGCAGATCCTAATACAAAATGGTGGGCACACAGCCATGTGGTTGCCATGGAAATGTACAACTCCACTTCCCTTAACGCTACAGAGTCTACATTCTCCATTCTCACACGGTTTTCTTTTATCCTCTCTCTCTCTCTTCCCCCCGTCTCTCTCCTCAAGCCACCAGTTGATTAAGGAAATATCTAATGCAGTAACTGTGTTTAAATGTTTAATCAGTGACTAGGGCTATAGAAAGATGGGTATGTGAGCTGTGCGTTCTCAGACAGATGCTGATTACAGATGTGTATAGTTTCCATTTAAGTAAAAGAGCTCTTAGTAATCATTACTATCTTATCCTGTCTTCACTGTCCTTTATTAGCACATGTCCATGTTCTCATCAGACAGAATATTTAAATCTGAGAATAAAGAGAATCGAAATGTGGAGTTTTTATAAAGTGGGTAGAAAAGGATCTGCGTTATAAGGCTAGAAATGGCAAGCATTAAATACCTATATGCTTTTATTATTTCTTGTAACACACTCATAATCAAATATTAACAAAATCTCATTTGCATATTAAAATATGACAAGTACAAGTATGAGTAAACATATTTGTCACAATTATGGCTTTCCACCTCGTAAAAAAAAATCTAAATTGTATTTACATCACAATGAGTTGGTCTCTTGTAACAAGATGCAACATTGAACAAAATGACTGTGTGCACTTCACCATCTCCCCTGCAGTGCTGCTTGGAGGTCAGGCATCAACAAATCTGGAACGGCTCTCTAGAGTAACACATACATATACAATCATTCCAGCATATCTTTCTATTTCTCTGCTTGCTCATGCTCATTTTCTATCAAACTAATACATTTCTATTTAGACTTGCTTAGTTAGCGTTTGATATAATGACAAATGGACAAAAGGTCTACTGGGTTTCATAATGTAGAATAATCAGATTGAGGGCATAATACTGTATACTACAGTTAGTGAAGGTTCAATATCTAGAACATTATACATTCTGCAATACTGAAACTAGAGGTAAGTGAGTTAATAATCAATAGATATAGAAAGTCCTTTCATATAAATATCTTTAGTGGATTAATCCACATTAGTGAACCTTAAACATCAGTGTACGTAATATCGAAATAAATCAAAAGTCCTACTTGTAGACTTTGCAGAAATTTAATCACAGCATTATGAAGTATAGTTATGAAGAATAGTGGTGAACTATATACATTATAGAACACAGTGGGGTGTGTGTTTAGAGCAAAATAATCAACATCTGAGTAAAGTTAGCAGATAACAGACATGGTTACTGTTACCACCACAAAGTAGGTGAGTAGTATCCAATACTACTCCAGTTATTTCTCGTCATCATTTAAATACATATAATTAACCATTTCCTCTCTTTATTCTCCCTCTTAAAGAATATAAGGGGGAAAAAAGGTGAACTTACAGTATGGAGAAACTTGGAGAACTTCTGGAACTCCTGTCTTGTGCTTTCCCTGAAAACCTACTGACCTTTAAAAAATGCTGACACTGGCATCTTCTTCCACATATGTTAAATAATTATATTTCTTTATGCAGAAAGCTTCACCAGTATCAACAGTTACACATTTGTCTTTGTTAAATAACACATTTTTGAAATCTGTTTATTATTAGACCTGTGAATAGTGCCTGTGAATGAGATGTTGCTATAGAAAAAATACTGAATTAAAACAAGTGCATTAATATAAACCTATTATTTGAATCACAGCCAGTGCTGCTGTCAGAGCTGCTGTAGGAGGGCATTAATTCATCAGAACCTACTGACAATACTTGAGAACTCAAGAGTGCTGTGGCGTAAACAGCGTTCTTTAAGAAAACCCTTTTGGGAAACTTTACCTATTTCATTATCCCTCTTCTCTGTCTGCAGACATCTTTTTCATTTCATACGGAAGTAGATTAATGCTGGATAAAATTATTCATAACTAGCATTTTTCCTCTGCAGGCCCTCTATTCAGGAAGGTATTTGGTTTTATTTATGAGACCTGAAAACATTGTGCTATATTCAGCTTTATGTTCCAAAGTTGCAAATAAACAATTGTTCTCAAAGGTAGAAGTCATTTGTAATAAAAAAATAATAATAATAAATAACTAAATAACTAAATAAGATTGCACAACTCCAGTATTTGCATCTGCATGGTAGATGGTATGTTTAATATTTCTGTCAGAAGCCGACTCTTTTTTTTGTGAGCTGAGTTCAGGACGACTGAGTTTGAGATGTGCAGCTTGGTTTGATCACAGTTTCTTTTTTTTCTTCTCTTTCTTATCATCACTTTCTAGATTCCTTTTATACCACCTTATCTCTGGAGCTTTTTTATGCCTGTGGCACATTATCTTCCAACAAATCTCTCTCTCTCTCTCTCTTTCTCTCTCTCTCTCTCTCTCTCTCTCTCTCTCTATATATATATATATATATATATATATATATATATATATATATATATATATATATATATATAGTTATTATAATAAGATTGTGTGCTACCTGCGAAACTTTAATAATGAAGGAGGCATAATACATGTCATTAAACACAATGGGGTATGTTTTTCTAAAAGATCCCAAGACCTGAAATGTGAGTGCTGAGTGGCTGAGTGCACATATGATACAGCTTTCTCCTATCAGTGGGATTTAATCTATTCACTCTTAAAGGTTACATGTACAATCCTTTAAAGCTGAGAAATCTTAAGTATCCAAAGCACCCTATAGGAACGCTTTATTTATGAGAGCATAGGATAAAATATGGAAAACATTTACCATTGATTATGACTGTAAGTACAATAATCTTTTGAAATCTTTTTTCAATAAATCACAAAGAATTCTGTGACTCAGTAGGGTCCAAATTTATCATCAATTTAGTGACACAAGTCTGTCACCTACCTTCTCATGAAGGCTCTAAACAGTTTCCTGCCATTGCGTCATGAGAAAAGAGAGAAGAAAAACTCAGTCCTGTGAATAAATCCTTTAAGCGTTCAGGCTAAATTGCTTGCACCCTCAGGTCTTGTGTATATAATGGATACTGATTTTTTTTTCCCCGCTTTCCAAAAATGCACTATTGTCTCAGGACTTTATTTTCACTTAAATCAGCCAGTCAATAGCAGTGTTTGAGCTAGCAGTAAGTGGGTTAATGAAATGAGTCTCTCTCTCTCTCTCTCTCTCTCTCTCTCTCTCTCTCTCTCTCTCTCTCTCTCTCTCTCTCTCTCTCTCTCTCTCTCTCTCTCTCTCTCTCTCCCCGCCCCCCTCCCTCTGGTTCTTTCTACATAGTTGTTTCCTGAAAAAAACTTTAATCACTCTTTCATCAAATAATGAATGTACATCCTGATTCTTTGAATACTTTAATGAATTGGTTTATTATGTTTTCCATAAATATTATGTTAAAAACTGCTATTTTCATCGCTAATTTAATTTGGCAGCGCCTGAAATGCACCCGAAAATCCACTGCCACAGTCGCCAGTGCCACACCCCTCTATATCGTGCTATGTTGTGGATTTTTTACAAATACATGAAATGACATTTATAGTTTACGGCCACACTCTTGCGTGTACTCCACAGTCACAGTAAACAAATTGAGTCCCATGAGACAGATGGTGGTGCAAAAAAAACACATAAATTCAAGGAAAGAGCTTCTGCTTTGTGTGTGTGTGTGTGTGTGTGTGTGTCTGTGTGTGTGTGTGTCTCTGCGTGTTGTCATTCCCTGGATACAGTGCAAAATCTGAGTTAAAGGCTCCATATTCTGTTTAACTGTGCTTAATTTTGCTGAGGATAATGATAGTCCCAGACGGAGAGACCCTTCTTTAGTTAAAGCAGTAAAGGAGAAAGAGTGTAAGGTAGCTTATACTGCAGTGAGCATCGCCTCTCTGTCATGTTGATCCTCTATAATACAAGTGTTGTGTAACACATGTTGCAAAACATTGCTCCTAAGCTATTGCCTTTGCTGTGGAAGCCTATTATTAATTTAAGGGTATATGTAAAGGGTAATGTTTGATATTAGATTGTGTTCTATGTCTCCGTAGCATGGGAACCAATACTCACATCAACAGTTCTTATAACAAAAAAAAGAAAAGAATGAAAAACATTCTTAGTAACCAACCCTTAGTAACCTCTGGCTCAGCAGGGTTCCTGATTGGCCAAAGTTAGTCAGGTGATCCAGACAGACTGCTCAGACTCTTACCATCTTTTTCCATCTCTCTTGCTCTCGCCCCCCTCTCTCTGTGTGTATATCACACTCTTTCTCGTTTTCTCTCTTCTACTGCTGCTCCACTTGCCTTCTCCCTCTCTCTCTTTCTCTCTCTCTCTCTCTCTCTTGCTCTCTCTCTCTCGTACTCTATAGAAGGCACTGATAGGCTCTCCTGATGCGCAGACAATTTATCTTCCTCATCTCCCTACCAGAGTAGGACTTCTCCTGGCATCACTATTGATCTCACAGAACGGACTGAATTTACGCGTGTTGCTTTAGGAGCAGAGACATCAGGAAGCGAGAAAAAGGGAAAAAAGAAAAAGCCAGGACACACTCTTACTTAAAAGAGAGAATAAACAAAGGCATCAGCTGTGTAAAGGAAGCAGGCAGAGTAGCCAGGCTGCTATGGATGCGAGATGGCATTGTTCCTCATCCCAGGTAGTTTCTCTTTCTCACGGTCGCTCAACCATCTAGCCATCTTCGCATGCAGAGGCTTTATTTTTTCATAATCATGCAGGGGGAAGAGGCAGGCACCTTTTGTCTGCACCGTGCTGGGAGAATGACGAGGAGGAGAAAGGACATGAGGAAAAGTTGTAGTGCTTTGAAAAGAAACAATAGTTGATGCCATTTCTTTAATCCAAATGCATCAGCACCGGTTTCTCTTCTCAAGCCGACAGTTGCTTTTTGGTACACTGTTTTCCGCTTACATTCTTCATCCAGTTTCCTCAACCGCATGACACCATCTCTAGTTCATCCACCACACTTCCCTTTCTGTACAGCTTTCCTGTTCCCATTCTTATATCATATCAAATAAGAGCCTGTTTGTACACCTTAAGATCATAATATCATCTAAATGTACTGTTGCCCACGGCAACAGAAGATAAGACGTCCCATAAGATTGCAGTGGAAAAACTGAGCTCAAAGTCCAAGATTCCGCCAGCTGTAGCTCACTTTTTTGCCAGGATTGGATTTGGGGACTGGGACTGAGGGTATGGAGTTTCTACAGCCATGTGGTTGATGTTTTTCTTCCACTCAAGCTCCATTCAAGCTTCTTGATCTCTGATCAGTCTAAAAATTTTCACTAGCTATAAATAAATAAATATTTTCTGGTCACGCACATTAAATTTCTAAATGGAGGCAATTTGTAAAGGGAATTGTTTCTCTCCTTCCATTCAGCCAGCATTTTAATTATTAATATCCGTGTTAGGGTGAAGGATATGATCAGGATATACATCATTTTTGTTTGTTTGTTTGTTTGTTTGTTTGTTTGTTTGTATTTTTGTTTTGTGAACTCCTATGATCATGCGCAGACATTCTCATTCTCAGGAACAATGTTGACTTTCACTAGTCTTTTACAATATTACTCTATTTCGAAATCCTAAAGGAGAAGAAGAAGTGCAAATCAAGCACAGAAGTCATCAGTTCCTCTTTCATTACTTTAGTTTTAATAATTGCCATCGCTAAACCTTGTATGCATTAAACAGTGAGAGTGCACCGATGTCCCTGGGCCTTTCTTTGCACTCTACACTCCCAATCTTTTTTCCTGTCTTATAAAACCTTTCTCTGTCGTGGTTTCTATAAGAGGAACCGGCTGTGTGAAGAGGGCAAGAAACACTGCAGTGCTTCTGAAGAAATCTTTATTCCATGAGTGTAAGCTTTCAGTTTTATTAAAACACACCGTTCTCTGAGGTGAGAGCTGAGAGCCGAAACCAAGCTCTATTTAGCACCAGGACTGCTGCATGAATATTCACATCTCATTAGCAAAGAGCTAAGCAAAGCCAAGGCACTTTGATGTTATTACACTCTCACAGACTTTCTCTTACTCAAGAAACAGAGAAAGAAATCAATGCTTGGCTTGGCTTTGCGGGTCCCAGCTGAGCCACCGAGTTTTTTTTTTTTTGTTTTTTTTTTAGTTTTTTTTCCTGCCATTTGTAACGGTCTATATCTCCATGGCAACAGAAACAGACGGTCATGCCTGTTGAAGGTAGCAGGAATAGATGTGAACGCTCGCACCGACTACCAAGAAGAGAGAGAGAGTCAGTCGAGGAGGAGATGGGAATGAGCTACAGAAGATGGCACTCCAACAGCAGGCTGTGAAATATAGATTGGGTTTTTAGAGTGGAGGATTATTATAGAGCTGAAACAAGAGCTATAAGCGGCAGACAAGGGCGTGATGTCTATTAGTAGCAAATGGATGGAGTTGGTTTGCAGTAATGCTCTTTTTGACTAGCCTGCTTGGCGGTGTTAAAATTAGAGCCTGAAGGTATTGGGATAGTGGTTAGGACTCAGGAGAAGGCAGAAAGGTTGTGAGTCTGTGTCAGCTCTTTTTTGCCTCAGTTCTTTTTTTTTTTGGTACCATGGCTCTCTGTGGGAGTTAGGGGGGGAATTGAAGAGGGTGAACAGGGGTGGTGCTTTCTAATTAGAGCACAGTTGGTTCTGAGTATAAACGTAGGTGAGCTGAGCTGAGCTTTTCCCTTTCTCTGTGTCTCTCTACTCTCTGGTGCGCATGCTTTCTCCACTTGTTTGGCAACATGTCAGGCCTTTCATTGTGCTTCATGGTTGCTCAGTAATTATATACAAGAGACACAGAGGAAACGTAGAAAGAGGATCATCCACTGAGATGCTCTGACAGGGTACCCATAAGTTAGAGCAAACTATCTTCTCTTCTTTACTTTAACCCATGTACCCATGTTGTGTCTCCTTTTCCCCCCCATGTCCCCATGTCCAACTCGGCACAGCTGTTGAGTAGGCAGAGGAGGATGGTAAAGCACAGCAGATGGAGGCTCAGTCTTAGTCATATTTGACTTTTATGGAGCCTCATGCTCACTGCTTGTGTAATACCACATCTGAGGAGTCTGATTTTAGTCCTGACACTTCAGTGAGACTTTTCACTTCTGAAAGGAAAGAAAGAGCAAGAAAAAAGAAAAAGAAAGGACCTAGAACATGCAGATGTGGTGTGGCCGAAGTTCACTGAGCACATTTACATTCTCCAAATAATGACTTTGGCAATAATTCCATGATGTTTATGAATTACTGTAAGTAACTTTTTAGCTTCATATTTCCTTTAAAATACGTCATTTCATAGGAAAGTAAAATTACAGCAACATTTCTTCACAAATAAAATGTTCTTCTGTTGACCTGGTAATTCTGTGCTGTTTACTGCTTCTGCTCTGGTGTGTCTTTGTGTGGTTTTATCGGTTTAGATGTGCTGAGCTTCCTGATTACTGAGGTCCATAGAGTCCAGATCAACAAGATTTTGTAATTAGTTTCTAAAAGCAATGGCTTGACAGGATCATTTTCAGGGGTAAAAATTACAAAGAAAATTGCTACAACTTACAAAGTTATTAGTTATTAAAAGAGTAAATTATACATGCCTATAACTTACAAGACGTCTACTGTATAATAAATAATTGAGTTTAGGTCTCCCTAAATGTATCCACAGATATTGCTTATTTCCAAATGCCTCTGCATTCATCTCATAATTATTGAAGATACATAGGTACTCAAATTACATAGTTAAATAATCATTTTAACTTGTCATACTACATGGTTTACATGACACAGTTTAATTGTAGGTCTAGTGCCTTTTAACAACAAAAGCAGCTGTATTGATATCCACATGTAGCTCTGGATCCCTAATGATCAAAAGCCAGAGGTGAACGAAGCAAGGAAAACTCTCTGAGATGACGTGATGAAGAAGAGAAACCTTAACAGTAACCTTAACAGTTAATTCATTAATAATGTTTCTCAGATTTCATTTGACTTAAAATAATTCTCCTCCTAACATTAGTAACCCAAGCCTAATATCAGCGTATGTGATAGTGTGCTGCCAGTAAAGCAAGGCAAGGTGCATTAAATTGACTGAGTGAAGCTATAGAGTCTCTCTCTCTCTCTCTCTCTCTCTCTCTCTCTCTCTCTCTCTCTCTCTCTCTCTCACTCTATCACTCTATCACTCTCTCTCTCTCGCACTCTCATTCTCTCCTGTCTGCTATCTGCCCAGTGCCCCATCACTAGGGATCTAAATTATTTACCCGTACTGACCTACTTGCAGAGCGTTTGAGAGTTGGGAGTTGAAGAGATATTGCTGTGAGCAAAAGCGGCTGCCGTGTGGTTATGGCAACTACACTGATATAACTGTGCAGGGGCACTCCCACTCCCACCATCTCACGCTCGTTCTTTCTCCCACTATTGTTTGTGTGGGGTGGAATCTGTGATGCCGATGAGACGTCCTGACTGGAGTGGGCACTGCCCTGATGCCTGTGGGTAGTGTGTGTGTGTGTATGTGTATGTGTGTGAAACTACATAGAGGCAGATCGATGTTATATCCATCTCTGCCTTTCAGTCGACTCACACACAGACAGGCATGCGCCAGCTGGCGTCAAATCCACACAGGGCTAATCAGAGAGGTGTGAATGCTGGCGCTGAATGAATGCCACCACTTCACATCGTCAGATTCTTGCTGGAGAACGGAGAAGAATGTAGCACCAACATTCTCCACACTGAGCAGATCAGCTTTACAGACACAGACGTTCATCTAAGTTGATTTTGTGCTGATCGGCTGCAGTGGAATTTCATCGACGGCAATGGCTTTCTTTCCTTTTGGGACTATTACCGGAATAGAGGCAAGCTTTTGCTATGTGTTGTTTGTTACTTATGTGCATTTGCGTGTATCGTGTATATGGCCTTGTTCCAATTCCTTTTGGTTTTCAAGGAGGGATGGGAATAATGTTATCTGTACGCAATTTGTACAAAATTAAACTACAGTGTATACTGATATTGTATACTGTTGTGTTTGTGAAACATGCACGTAAGTGTTTCTTTAAGCTAACACTGTTCTGTAGCTGTAGCTCAATTTAAACTTACTGTATGATAACATGGTCTCAGGCTTGCATGAATAGTTTGTAGGAAGGTTAGCGTTACTTTCTGTACAAAACTGAAGACGGTCCTGTATCAAGCCATATCACTTAAATTCATTTTAATGAAATCAGGATTGAAATCTACATAAAGGGTTTGGCATGGAAAAAAATGAGTGCATGTTAAAAAGCACTTACATGATGCTTACTATTGAACCGTTGGTTTATTGCACTTGAGGGTAATGTGTGTTCGGGAAAGAGTGCTAGGCCTGTGGATATATACAAGGACTGTAGAGCTTCATGTTTCTCTCTTTAGCGGTGATCTTTGTTTAGTTCACTTCAAACATCACCAGCGTTCTCTGTCTGTCTCCAACAGGCTCATGGCTCGGATGAGACAGCCAACATCCACAAGCTTAATGTTGGGAATAAACCTTTTTTCTCTCTCTCTCTCTCTCTCTCTCGCTCTCTCTCTCTCTCTGCCCCACTCTAGGACGATCTGTTAGTAGCATCAGCTGAATGTCCCACTGATGATGAAGACATCGACCCGTGTGACCCAACATCAGGTGGGTTAGGTTAGTCATCTTTCTTTTTTATTATTGCTGTCCATGTGTCTTTCTTTTGCTGCAGCTCATTTTCCATAATAGCCTTAAAGTCAACAATTTAAATAAATCTCTGGTTACCATAAACTGTGAGTCAGTTTACTGTAAACTACCTTTTGCCATGAAATCTAATAACTGGACATTTGACTAATAGGGTTTGATATGTGAAGATCAGCATTGGATCTATTATAATAATTTAATATATTAACATAATATAATAATAATTTCAATGGTTTATTTAACATATTTGACCTAGGCATGTCATGTGGAGACAAAACACACCTTTTGGGATCATTGGCTGATGATTAATGAATGTAGATCGCTCAGACATTAATGCAAGGACTAATTATTTATTACAAGGAAGAAAGGAACTACCAAGAGCAGTTTCTATTATGTAACACATAATACAAATATGCACATAATGACCAGCATGTAATCTTTTAAATGGAAGGCTTTTAGGAGTAATGGAGAGAGGGAAATAGATAGTTTCATGTATAAATATTTTAGGAATCTAAGAACCATTAACTATTCATATATAAATAGCCCATGTGGAAGCCATTAATTTATAAATCATAGTTTGTTTTCTTTGATAACACTCATATTTTTTTCATTTCAGATCCATCCATTCACTGCTTAACATTGTTTTAATTAAACGTCTTAATTTCCTTTTTAAATCGGCTGGATTGGTGTGTGGTTGTAGAACAGAGATTTGGAAAAGGCCACTGAGCACAGACTGTAAACCTTTTCCGAAATTCTCAAAAATCTGTCTACATGCTAATGCTGTCAACTGCATTTGACAAAGAATGAAAAGAATAAATGTTAACAAAAATAGGTTTTTTCAGCAGCTCCATGCAAGCTGCAAGTGACCCATGTATTTGTTCCATTTACTGTAGTGTTGTAAGCATGTCAGGGAAATAATGAAATTCCTCTCCTAAGGCAAGAAATTGTACATTTCAGAATAACGTGAATAATGTGAATGAGGCTATTATAGTCAGACAGAGATAAAGCTGAATAATAATGTTAGCAGGAATTAACTTTCTGTTGTTTCCCTGCATTGTGATGTGATCACTCTATTACCCAAATGCACCGGCCAAAAACTTGATTTGTTCTTCCGATACATTTATCATCACATTTTTCCACACCTGCAGGCTGCGGTTGACTCAGCGACAGTAAGGGAACTTGTTTGTTTCGGGTCTCATTTCAGTACAGTCCTGCCTGCAGCCATGCAGATGCCGAATTATTCCCCTTTCTCATTGTGACTTAAAGCAAATCATGACATAAATCACAAAAACGGATCACTATCTCTCTGCTCGGAAATAAACAGCGAGTAAATGAAGCTCTCTCAGTGGTCGCCAGAGATAAAAAATGTCTGGCACATCCAATTTAATCATTGTGTGTTAGTGCATCAGCCAATAACAAGGTGCACATTATGGCTTGCTAGAGTCAATGTGATGAGTAGATTGCATTAAAGCTGTAAAGTGAATGCAGGCGAAAGGCCAACGCCTTTGAGATGCACATATCACTGGTGTCATGGATTTTTTTTTGATGTACTATATATGCTACAAAGCAGTTAGTGAGTTATCAGTCAATCCAGTTGAGCAAATCCATTTCTTAAACGATTGATTTTCTTCATGTCTAGCCTTCTTTGTATCTACCCTTCATCAATTCCTTATAAAACTCTCTGGCTTATAATCAAAGGCTTACTACAGACTGTACTACTCTGCATGCTGTAAATGTTTGAGCTGATTACTCATTAATGCTTGGCTAATCAATGATGAAATCCTGCTGCTGGAAAGCAGATAGATTGATGACGATTTGATAATGAACAGTCTCACTTTTTCTGTCTTTGCCATATACATCTACATATATATACAGCACACCCTCCCCTGCCGGAAGCGAAGGGTTACCCGAGCCCAGAGGTGATTCGCGAGTCCAGCAGTACTACGGGCATGGTGGTGGGCATCGTAGCAGCTGCCGCCCTCTGCATCCTCATCCTCCTCTACGCCATGTACAAATACCGCAACCGGGACGAGGGATCGTACCACGTGGACGAGAGCCGCAACTACATCAGTAACTCAGCCACGCAGCCCAATGGAGCTGCTGTCAAAGAAAAACCCATCGGCGTGGCTAAGATCTCTAGCAAGAACAAAAAGAACAAAGACAAAGAGTACTACGTCTGATCCCACAGACTCCCCCCTCCCAGTTCCTGTGTTCAGAAGCAACACAGGCCAAAGGGAGGCGACGCCAACCCTGTGTATAGTAATTAAGAGGAAAAAAAGCACAGTCTTAGTTTTAACTGAGACACAGATATTCTGTTACTAACAATAAGAACATATAATTTATACTCAAGCACACAAGAACTATACCAAGCTATGCGTGTGTACAAAAGGAATCAAGTGAGAATGACAGGACCCTTGAAAATAAAAATCAATCCTCTGGACAAGTACAAGCCAGTACAGCCCTGTATGTTAGGGTGAATCTCCTAAAGACATGGCCGCTGGTCAGAACTGAGGTCTTACTGTGTTTCATATTATGTTGCCTGTGTATGTGTTACTGGGACATGCCCTATACATGCAGAAAATCCATAAACGTCTGGAAAATTAAAGACATTCACTACACGTAAGGAACAAGTGACTTATTACACTGAGAAGCTACCTACTGTACGATCGTTCAATCAGCCAAAGTATTCGCCCCCTCTTTTCTAAATGGCAGTGTTGGCCATCTGGAGACAGAACCAAACTGAAGAGAAAGATAAAGGATAAAGGATCCAAACATAAGACGACATTGAGAATGAATGCCTTTGATCAAAGAGGACTGTGGAGGCTTTATTATGAAGCAAATCGCAAAATCGATCATTGTTTCTATTTGTATGTTTGTCATGATAATGACAGCAGCAACGAGGTGGTGATGCTGATGAATAAGGTATAGAAAGGTGGGCTCGTTTGGCGATAGTTTGAGAAATACTCCATGCACGTGAAGTATCTTATTACATATGTTTATATACGGTGCAAAGACTATCTATGTGTGCTCTCTGGACTGTGGCTGAAGTGGTGTTTTATAGCCTGTTATATAGATGATGCCAACTACAGTATACCTGCTCTTCAAACATTTTTTAGTAAAAGCAACTGGGAAAATTATTAAAAACAGAAAAAAACTAAATGTCAGTGTGTTGCTATAGAGATAGAACCGTTTCTGCCATTAGCTATGAACATTTGGGCTCCTGTATTTTTTTTTTCTCTTTTATGCACACCTTCAATGCCAGTATTTTATTTCTGCCATTATTCTTTAATTTCACAACTATTCCTTATGTTCAACATACAAAAGACACAAACACTGGTTTGGATTTGTGCAAAAGCAAATCGTCACAATGTAAAATGATTGGAACTGTTAAAGCAATATCATTTTGCTCTTCTGACATGGATTTATTATGAGACGACATCATATTGTAAAAAAAATAAATAAGTAAATAAATAAATAAATAAATAAACGGATCCCAATATATTAGGTATTAAAATATGTCAGCCAGAATACACAAATCTCAACAAAATCTAAAAATGTATTGTTTGTGAACACACCTCTTTGCTATATTGTACTACACTGAATGCACAAGAGGCACAAAGTACATAATAGTTTCAGAATAAATGTTTGATTTCTTTTGTTTGTTTTTTTATTTGTTTTTATTTGTGTACAATTTTTCTATGATACCTTCTTTTGTTTTTATTGTGACAATTCTTTAACGACCTCAAAGTGAAAATTTATTATGAAAAAAAAAATAGTTTTGAAAAATCGAACAAATAAATAAAATATTAATTAAGACTAAAAGCTATTTGCCTCTTATTGTTCATGTTACCAAATCACATCAAAGATTTTGGCTAGGAAGTTTGATGTAAATGCTGTTTGATTTGATTTTGTGGTACATGTGTTTATTTAGATTTTTATTTCTATTTTTCTATTTATCCCTGTGTGTTTTTTTGGATTGAATTTTTGTGTAGGTGACAATTAGAGTAGGACAAAAAAAATAAAAACATCCACATGTGATCAGGCAGAAAGACTGCTGCTATAAACTGTTAGAATGAAAAGATGAGTGCTGTTTCACAAAGTGTCAGAAAATCACTGAGGAGTGAGAAGAAGAGGAACTGGCAGTGAAAAGCAGAGACACATTTTTTCTCCTATCCACCTCAAGTTGTCATTCAAATATACAACTATATTGCAATGCTCTCTGTGATGTAACTAGTGCACTGGCTGTTCCCTCCCCTATGCTTTGGTGCATGATTGCAAAAACTCTCTAGCTAGTGCACTACGTAGTAAACATTTGGTTTGGTACTACAGTATATGTTTTCTAAGGCTGGCAGCATAGCCATAATATACTTTGCATTTTGTAAGGAATAAAGCATGAACTTCTGTAAGCTTGCTTTCTTCCCATAGTGCATCCTGGTGCCATTTTCCCCCCAGTTAAACTACACACACAGTTGTCTACATGATATAAAAGAAAACATGAGTCATAAAAGCCAAGACTCTTTCTTCCATCGCTTCATGGTGCATTTCTTTATTCACATGCCCATTGTAGGTGATTTTGGTAGTAGACAGGGGTTAGCATGGGCACTTGGACCGATCTGCAGCTATGTAGCCTCATACACAACAAGCTGCTGTGACGGACACATTTCTGTCATAGCCAGCATAAACTTTTTCAGCAATTTGAACTTCAGCAGCTTTTCTGTGAGATTAGAGCAGAAAAGGAAGCTTTTATTTTGCACACTCATCACTGAGTATTGAGAGCTCATGATCCTGTTGCTGGTTTATTGGTTGTTCTTCCTTGGACTGTTTTTGGTGGATACTAATCCCTGCATACTGAGAACATTTCACAAGACCTGACTGTTCACTTGCTGCCTTAAATATACCTGCCATCCTAACTAGACCATCAGTGTTATTCATTTCACCTCTCAGTGATTTTATTCAGTGTTATTGATGATTGGCGTATACCATACATGCCTACATATACATACTGAATATAAATGAGTATGTTATTTAAAGCATAAAATTCTTTAGACCCTCGTTTAGGCACTGTTCTGGTCATCTCGCAGGACCTCATACTGGGTCTTCATTCTGCAGGAGGTCATTGATCCAGTATGATAATGAACATCACTTATAGACCATGCATGGTTGAACAAGAACGGCACTGCACCTTAAGAGAGCTGGATGCTGTGGGCACACAGTCACAACGCTGGACCTGCAGGTCGAAGGCGCTTTTTCATTTTCTGCACAGGAGGAAGCGAGGGAACAACTTGCATGAAATAACCACCACAACAGGGAAGCATCCTTGCCAATTTATGATTCATGAATTATTCCCAGCAGCCACAGACCGTTTTTCAGGCATCATTTTGACTTTGTTGAGGACGGGAGAGCCGAGCTGAGGTGGGGAGGGGAGGGTAATGAGGGTGTGAAGATGGTCCTGTGGAAAATTTAGTTTCGGATGAAGGTTCAAACTCAGGTCAGGAAGGGTCACTGTTACATAGAGATTTGTGTAGATATTTTCCACTTGTATAACTTCTCCATCCATGAAGCCCTTTTAAATTAGCCAATGAGTTGAATCAGGTTTGTTAAATGAGGTAGAACAGTAAACTCAGCAGTGCTGTGACCTTCCAGGACATGATTCTGACTAACCTGACTGATTGCTTTAACCCAATGAGTGAGTCCAGACTTCACTCTACTAACGACATACATTCCTTTCACTGTATTTAACAATATAAAATAAAGAATAAACCTTGCTTGCTTAGTTCAAGATTGTTCAAATGCTTGTACGAAAGTGTAATATTTGATTGGCAAGCAAATTTTCACAGAGAAATTAAAGTACCAATCAGAAGTACCAATATATACTGTAAAAGGGACAAAAAGCTAGACATGCATCAATCCATACTCAAAATATTCTACAATTTCATCACCTAGTACTATGTAATAATATGTGATGTAACCAGTATGTTTTTCGTGACAATGAGCAACAATTAGACATTAACATTATGGGCTTCCAACACTGAAAGCAAAAGGAAAACAAAAATATTCTTTCGGCTATACAGCAGACAAGCGAAACCCACTCGTTTTGACACCCTATTAGATTCAGTGTAGCTATTTAACATGTTATTTGAAATCAGAGTACTATAAAGAACAAGTTTAGTACTTTAAGTGCACGAGCACAAATATGTATGCTTCTCACGGCCACATGAAGAGAGCTACTCATACTTGTTCTTAAAAACATACAGTAGATTATATGGGGGGCACGGTGGCTTAGTGGTTAGCACGTTTGCCTCACACCTCCAGGGTCGAGGTTCGATTCCCACCTCCACCTTGTGTGTGTGGAGTTTGCATTTGAGTTCTCCCCGTGCCTCGGGGGTTTCTAGTGAATGAGAGTGTGTGTGTGCCCTGTGATGCGTTGGCACTCCGTCCAGGGTGTATCCTGCCTTGATGCCCGATGACGCCTGAGATAGGCACAGGCTCCCTGTGACCCCGTTTCCTCCAAGACCCTGGTGCTGCATAAAGACATAGAGTTACATAACAGAGAATTAAGAGCTAAAAAGTAATATATTCACATAAACGGCATGTGTGCCGTGCAAGACAAAAGACAGACAAACATCTTCCCTTATATGTCTCTATCAGGTTATGCACAAGCACTCAAGACATCAAATTGTTAATCCCTGGTATAAAGGAAACATTAAAATTTCTATGTTGAACAAAATGTTTCATTTATCATTGATGATCCAACATAGAACCCATTGAAAGAAAGACTCAATACAATCATGAAAACCCCACTTGAGAAACCCCCTTGTGAACTGCTTTATTATAAATGTGCATATTAAAGTGTTCTTTATTTTTCCCTAGAACTTCCCCACAAGGTCTAACCTGCACAAGACTGTTAACGATCATCTGTCTTTTTTTGTACAATCCACCAGTTACATTTCCATGATGTAATGTGGCTGTACATTAGACTGAATTGTCTGTAATAGCTTTTATCCATTGTACCATAGTGTCTTTTTCAGCCTTGTGCAGGCGCTGACGACAAATGATTACAACCAGAAATCTATTAACATCAGCAGCTCTACTGTGTTCCACGGGACAACTAAATCATCTCATTGTGTAACTGAGTCTTAGTCATTAACTGGATTCTGTAACATGGCTGAGCAAATAATTTTACATCAGATTAGACGTGTTTGGACTGGAAGAAGATTAGCCTTGTGTAAAAGCAATAACGTGAGAAGTATTGTTTTAAGACAAAATGGAATTCAAAAGCACGTCAACACGCTTCATAAACTCAGGATTAAAGGCAAACTGGAAAAAACTAATCTCAAGATTTTTTTATTCCCAGAGGCATAGACAAAGATCTGCATTGCAGAATGCACACATTCAAAAGAGCAAATCATTGCCTTATATAATACACTTTTTCTATTCCTCCACACTTTGGGGCACTGAAACAGAAATCATGCGTTTTATTGTTTCAATAAACAATTACAATGTAGTTATGACAAAATGATCAAATGAGAAAAGCTACAAATTTTAATGTAGTGCTTTAAAATGATGACTTACTGCATGATTCCATATAATGTCAAACATGAATTATATATTTTATGTGACTGCAAAACTACTTCACAGTATCATGCAATTTGATCTTACATTTTAAATTATGTAAAATCTCAAACACTCGTGAGAAACAGTCTGAAGGTCGTGCAGCAAACTTGTGACAAAAATGCCAATTACATCACGATGCTGTGAAACAGAAAACTTGGGATCTGAGTAGATGCAGCTTCAGATCTTTGCCACAGTCCAAATCCACCCACACTGCTGGCATCATCTTAGTTAACATACATGCATCAACGCTCTGCTCCTGCTCTGCTACCAGTGCCATATAACGGCAGTACTTTACAGTTTTAATAAGAAGCATTATTTGATTCTGTTTTGCACATGTTAATTTTCATGTTATTATAAATATCAGATCCAAATATCAGATCATTACTAATATTTTTACTAACACCTTCTGATAGGACCACCCTAGTGGAATTGTCAAATAGTTCCATACATCCATTTCCTCTCTCACTCTCACTCTCACTTATCCGAACTACCTCGGGTCACGGGGAGCCTGTGCCTATCTCAGGCGTCATCGGGCATCAAGGCAGGATACACCCTGGACAGAGTGCCAACCCATCGCAGGGCACACACACTCTCATTCACTCTTGCAATCACACACTACAGACAATTTTCCAGAGATGCCAATCAACCTACCATGCATGTCTTTGGACCGGGGGAGGAAACCAGAGTACCCGGAGGAAACCCCCGAGGCACGGGGAGAACATGCAAACTCCGTGGTGAGAGGCAAACGTGCTAACCACTCGTACCGAGATGTGAGGCAAACGTGCTAACCACGAAGCCACAGTGCCCCCCCCCCATCCATTTTCTATTCCATTTATCTTTTATATGGTCACAAGGAGCCTAGTAAAATGCATCTCTTTAGACTAGGGGAGGAAACCAAAGTACCTGGAGGAAACCATCCAAGCACAGGAAGAACTTCAAGCTCCACACCTGGAGGAAGGAGGTGGGAATCAAACCACAACCCCAATAGGTATAAAGCAATTATTCTAACCACTATAGCCTTGGGGAGTTTTTCCCAATCACATACTATAACTATATTTATATATAATCAATCAAATATTTTATTTATTTTCCATGAAACATGACTTTTTTGATTAGTAAAATCTATTTTTAAATCTTTTTTAAAATTGAATCAATTATCTGCCTATTTTGGATGTGGTAGCTCAGTGTTTGAGATGTTGGACTACAGGTTGGTGGGTTGTAAGTTTAAATGTTGCTCTGGATATGGGAGTCTGCTAAATGCGGTAAATGTATTTGATATTTTGCAAGCTGAAATGAGATATTAGTGAACCATTCCAGTCCATTTGATTGATTCTTACAGCAGCAGAAAACTTTCCCATTATTTTTACTTTATAAAATGTTCTGTATCTTCGGCCTTGATTAGAATATTGTATGTTGCTTGTATATGCCAGAGAGAAGGATGAAGTTGGGAATATGCTTGTCTTATGTATCTACGTAGCTTTGGTTTAAAAAAAAAATGCAATTTGGTAGCAGAAGATTAAACTATGAAAACCTCCAGTCTGTATTCAAGCTGTCTATTTGATTAACCAAAATATAAGCAAGAAAATGAAGTAGAGGGTAAACACTAAAATGATGTGGTGGGAGTTACTAATGTTAATTATGTAAACTATACATAATTATATAACAATGATATTAATTGTAGCGTGTCCGTCCAGGGTGTATCCTGCCTTGTTGCCCGATGACGCCTGAAATAGGCACAGGCTCCACGTGACCCGAGAAGTTTGGATAAGCGGTAGAAAATGAATGAATGAATGATATTAATTGTATATAATCAAGCTAATGAAGATGGATACAGTTTGTTGATCATCTGACCTGCTTCTGTTATCATTAAGGATATCCTGTGCTCATCATTTGATAGAAGAAGATAAGTTCCCTTTCGAGTCTGGCTCTTCTCAAGGTTTCTTCCAAATGTAAAGCTGCTTTGTTGAAACGTCTGTTTAAAGGTGTGCTACAAACATAATTGAATTGGACTGAAATGGAAGTAAGGTTTCCTGAGATCACACTGTAGCTTGCAGGTTACTGAAGTCATTCAGTAAAGTTTATTGCCAATATAAATATGAACGTGCATGCTATACTGAATCCAAGTTTCATAAAAGCTATCAAATCATACCTGGATTAAACTTTAGACCTGCTCCTTCCCTTCCTTTCACTTTTGATTAATCCTTGTTAAACTGATAATTTGAGTCCTGTTCTATTGATTGTTTTGATTTGGATTCTCTGTATAAGGCTTGTGCTGGCTTCGGTGTGGTGCAATCCCTAATATTCTGTAAATAGGATTTCATAACTTAAAATGTCACAAATAATGTAATTGAGATACTACAGTGGAGGACTTTTGGGAATATAGCAGATGGTCTAAAATAAATATCATGCATCAGTAAACATTTTAAAGAACAACAAACCTCGGTCATCTAGAGGCTGTATTTCATTCACAAGAAAGCCACCTCATTTTAATGTCTCCAGCTGTTCACCTAGCAGTTGTACTGACGATTTCTCTTTGTTCTCATCAGATTATTTGACAGCATCTGACAGAATCCTGCTGTTACTGAGTACTAAACAGTTCTATGATATGAATATAAAGTAGGCCAGACTGTGATTTTTTTTTTTTTTATGCTCTGCTAGGAATGAAGTCATCATCTGTTTGAAGGGGAGATCTAATCTAAATATCTATATCATAACTGCCAAGTACAGCTGGTTTAATAGCAGAGCTTTGTTGGCTTAATCTTTCTGTCTCCAAGCTGTGTGAGACACAAAGTATGTGGAATAACTATTGTTTTGGAAATACATAGTTGTTCTTAACATGCTCTTGATGAACTTACATCTGTTTATTAAAATCTGCATGCATCTGCCTTTTGAGTTTCACCATCAACAAGTGTGTATGTTCCAAATGTATGTATGTAAATAACATCTCTACTTCTAGAGCATTTCAATATATCTACAAAGAAAACTATAGATATATTTTAAATGTGCAGTATGATTTAAATGAAACCCAACCCATGGTAACATCAATTTTTCTTTTCTTTTATTTATTTATTTTTTAATTTGATGTAGTTCTATTTAATTTGTTTTGTATTTTTAACAATATACTTTAGTATACAGCACCTTTACAGAAAGCTGGGTTTTAACTAAAATCCATAATAACCAAGTAAAATTTCACAGATTCTGGAAAACTCACTGAGCCAACATCAAGAAGGAGGCTTTAAAGAAGCAACCTATCTTCTCTGCACAGTTCATCAGAACCCGTGATCTTTGCTGTGACTGTTTATAGTATTTATGGTCATATAGTGAACTATTCAAATGTGTTGAACATATAGAGTAAAATATGTAGAAATATAGGAATAATAGAAAGACTCTGAGATATGTGTGTGTGCTAAATACTGTAGGAATCTTGATAGCAGAAGACAGGATTTAGCTGGACTGAAATAACTTCGAATCGCAGCAGCAGACACCGTTGCTAAGGCAACTCAGATGTCTAATGAAGTTTTGCATTGTATCCTGAACATGGTAACAACTCACAAATCACTTCAGTAATCCCCAGTCATGAAGCATCCATTTTCAATGCCTCAGTGACCGTGATGGTGAACTTTACCTGCTATTCCTTATTACCTACTTTTAATTGCACAATTTTACATTCATCCTCCAAACAACAAAAGATGGATGTAAAATACTCTAGTATAGCTTTCACAGGTTGTTGGGTTGTCATGGATGTTGAATCAAAATATGCTAAGATACTAAGAAATACAGACGATTGTTTTATTACATTCCCTGCAGTTGCCTTTTCTTTTCAGTTACCATCATCTTTAATTAAAAAGAGAGAACTAAGAAAAGTGAAAAATGAGAACTGTTTTCAGAAAACAGATCCTTGTTGTCGAAGAAGTCTCCTCTTCACCATCTCCTCTCCGTCTCAAGTCTCCTTTTACACTTTTCTGGTGCATTATTCAGGTACAGTGTTCCTTTTTTAACTCAATACAGACAGGTGTTGAATGTATATTTATATTGGCCAAGATGTTTTCCTACTAGTCTTGTCTGGAGGCTAAAATTTCAGTGCAGTCTTTTTTTAGACAGTTCCAGATTTTCTGTATTCACTCTTGTAACTATATATGGATCAGTTTTACTGTGTTTAGTGAATAGTAGTTAGTGGTTTCTGAATAATATTAATGAGGATATTTTAAAGCCAGGTTTATACTGTAGTACTTTCAACCTGTTTTTGCTGCAAAAAATGTTGCATAATAAAATAACTCTTTAGGCATGAGTGTGGACTTAGAATGTAAAAGTTCATTATTATTGTAGTGTAAAAACAGCCAAAGGCAAAGTTCTGACAGTGACATGAATTTTGTTTATAATCTAATATATAACACTGACCTAATTCCCCCAGTAGAAGTACTGCTTTGGACAAGAGTAAACTTGGGGGGGAAGATTAGACAACATCAAAATACCTGACAGCCAGTCACCAAAATTTATTAAGGAATTATGCAAAATACTAAATATTTACAATATTAAAAAATCTAGGCACATGTAGTAAGTTCCATAAATCAAAATGTCTACAAAGTATATTAGAGTTCAAGTGCAGAGTTCCAGATTTAATTTGAGGGGATTTACATCTGAATTAGGTGAATACTGTAGAAATTGCAGCGCCTTTTATATTTTTAAACAACTTTGAACCTTGGTTGAAACTTTGAACAAAACATGGTTTGTCGCAAATGTACTTTAGGTTTGGAGGCTTACTTAGGTTAGGTGACTTTCAAGAAAGGTGTCTCTACACAGTGCTTGGAAGCATTGTCACTTATTAGCTCAAGTAAAGTTTTGCTCCCTGTTTGTGTAGCAAAGTTTTATTGTTTTAGTTTAGAGAACATTCTCAAAACTTCAACTTTAATTTTTAGGAATATTCATCAGCGCTGTATTAACGGCAAAGACTGTTTGATACTGGTGCAGGTAAGACTTTTTCATTCGGTTAAAGTCATTCGGTTAAAGTCAGAAGTCGTGTAATTTGACTTTAACTGTATTAAAAACAATACCATATTATCTCTAGTATGCTTATGAGAAAATGTTGAGTAAATGTTTCTTGGTCTCGAAATAATTGAGATCCTGCCACAGGGCATGTGTTAACCGTGCTCTCTGCTATTTTGTTAGAGAATAAACAACTTCCAGAACTTGTGATGCCTGGTGCTCTTCAGTGCACTTACAGCCACCAACAGACATTTGCATCTGTCTGGAAAGCTTCCAGCTGCTTCCATTTCAGTTTCGCTGTCCTCCATTTCCCTGATTCTATATTTTTCCCCTGAACATAAATAGTTCCATAATTAGTATCATATACAATTCCTTAATTACCCCTAAAGTCTGTTGACGTAAGAGGCATATGCATTTGCTATGTCTCTCAATGAATAGTATTTATGTGGAAAAGCTTTTAAGAAATTATCCCTTCCATTTTTCTCTGTAGCTATGACTACAAATCATGCAGTAGATTGCTTTGCAGATGTAACCAGAGAATAAAAGGCTCTTAAAATTTAGCTAAATGTGTTAACACTGTCTGCTGCCACCGTCAGGTGAAAGAAAAACATGCAACCTATTGTCCATCAAGCCATCGATCAAACATTGTATAGGAGAAGCCACAGGCTTCTTAACATTCATACTCCGGCCTCATTTGGTGCCAGGACTGGATACACCTTTCATGGGATGATACAAAACTCAAGGGATCGCTACAAATATTGTATTGGCAGTTGTGAACCATAAATAAAATGTATTAATGGAAAATAAAAATTTGTAAGAATAGCTGTTTGTTACCTGCTTTTCTGCATCAATATTGATCTTTTTTACTGATGATGTAAGTAGTTTCTTTCATTTTCTTTTATCACAGGTCTACCATTAGAGGATCTTTACCTTATAACCTGATATGAAGAACACATATTATATCACATCCTGTTAGATTCAGCAAGAATTTTACTAGGATCATCTTATGCAGTGTAAAGGTAATAATCTATAAATGGCTGCTGTAATAACAACATTTAAACCAGTGTGAGAGAAGAAAACTAAATAAGAAACCAGCAGTTTAAGGAGTTCAAAACTCCTCTTCAGAATCTTTATATCATTGGCATAGTTACAAATAATCTGGATGTGGGAGAAATATGGCTAGAATTATATTGCTTCTTTTTTTCATTACTGGTTCCTAAATCGTCTGTAGATGAATATTCTGTGGTTCATTTGTGTAAAATGTTCAACAATTTCCAGGTTTGAAAACATAAAAAAAAAAACTGATGTAGCTGGGGGTTAAATGTTGATAAATGTCATGGAGTTTAAATGCTGGTAACATCTTTATATGGACAAATGGATTATGTTCATATTCCAAATGTTTACCTGTTTAAAGACATTTGTTTCCATAGTTAAGTTTCACATACATAGAAATAATGAGAAGACATGACAAGACACACAACATTTCAGCTTGTGTCTCGAGCGATTAGAAAGAAGTGCAAAAAGTGAAACTTGGGTCTTGGGCACAAAGTCCTGAATGGACACTTTCAGCTCATTTCCTGCAAGTCCCTGCACAAACAGCTCACATCTGTCACAGCTGCCGTAGGAATGAGAATGAATTGTACAAGCAGAAATGCTGAAGTAGTGAATATCTGGGTATCTGCATTAACAGTATTAGATATGAGCAATGCCTGTAATTAACTGCTTTAACTTCTGTTTCCATATAATTATGTTCTTTGGTTGTCCATCTGCTCAGGGGCACTCTGACAAGCTTGTCTTATCATTCCTCCCCAGCTCTAAGCACAAAATACTTTTACTCTACCTCAATTACTGCAATAGCAGGTCATGTCGTGATATGCTGCACCATTTTATTGAAGTCTTCAGAAGCTTCAGCAGATTGCAAGGAGAGAGACAAAACAATTGACTTTGCTCTGCCTTCCCTGTCAAAATGAGAAAAAAAATGAGAAGTTCACGTTATGCCTCTATCTTGTCCCCCTGCCTGATGACAGCTCTATAAATCATTATGAAATAATTGTGTACTTTTAATTAAATTGGAGCTGGTGTGCTATCTGCAGTTGTGTGTAGTAGAGAGGATGTGAAAATAAGTGTGAAGCTCATCTGAGCTGCAGTACTTTGGATGGAGGGTCATAACTCAACCCAGGGGGGAACAGATATAGGCAGACTGGTGTATATACGACACCCCTGCCCCCCAGAGAAAGACCTTGGCAAAGGCAGGGTTGTAATTGAATGCTCTCTGTGTAGTGTTATTACTGGCTGCAGAGTCATATTTCAGATGTGGCAGTGGTGCACTGGAGTGAGGTTGACATCCTTATCTGAGCTTTGATTGTGGGTCTTGGGTAAGTAGGACATAAGGAGTTTCAGCAGTCTTGTGGGACTAGCATGTCAGCAATGACGACCTCTTCTCTCCACCAGTCACTTTCTTCTCCAGTTAACAGAGCTCTCTAAATGTTCCCCATGCTTCAGTCTCTCTGATCTAGAGAGCCATACTAATGCATTTTGTGTTTGGACTTGCCTGTAGTCTGTGCATCGGCCAGGGCCTTTTTCAAGTCTATTCTCACACAATGATAATGGCATGAATAGTGTTACCCTGTAAAATCCAAATCTTGTTGCTTTTATGTCCTTGAATAAAAAGAGTAAAGGGAACCAGAGAGAGACAAAACAAAAAAAAAACACACTCTCTGTCTATTGGAAAGTGGTCTATTTGCAAACTCTCATGCTTGAAACATTGTATAAATTGGTCATGAGGTCCAGATTTGTGAAGACCTCACTTAAAATTTCCTCTGTATAAAAGCAGCAAGATGATAGTGATTCTCTGCAACATACCTTAAAGATAATATATGCCGCTCAAATGGCAGTTTTGTAAGCAAATTTTTTTTCAGTAGTCTGATTTTGAAACCTATAAGAAGCTGGTGAATTAAGCTTGTTCCGCTAATAAGGTGACTATGGATTTTAATACAGCTGGATGACATTAAAAATGACACTGCTTCAAAAAACATTAAGTCGTGGGTCTGCTGGACTTGCTTTGCACAGGACCATAGGGTGCGTGTATGTATGGCTAACTCACTTTATCTTTTATCTCTTTTGAGCAGATCGAGATGTACTTTCCTTAACTGTGTTTAATACATCTGGTGCATATCACACAAGGTGCACACAGAAGATGCTAGTCATTAACCAGGGTTTCCAGGTTTCAGAAAGTTCCAGCCCAGCTTCATCTCAAAAACCGCGCATGCAAAAATCAAGGTCACCATGGTGTGCATGCGCCTCTGGTACACGGACATTATTAATTTTTATCCTTCCCCAAATTTTTGCAACAAAACATAAGTGGTTGCAGTTCATCATAGACACAATGTGTACACTTACATTTTGCCTTTGTTGGCAGAAATTGATAGGGTGCAGCAGTTGAAATGCATGTGAAATGCATGTTTTCTGAACAGCCAATACAGCAATCAGGAGGGCAGGTAAGCTCCACTCCTTGTTAACAGGCAGCATAGATAATACAATTTCAATGTTTTAAGGTGTACGCACAGACACAGGAAAGCCAGGTGGTTTCCTCTTCATCACAGACCCTGTTGTTCTGAACGCTTTAACCCACCTGATGGTCATTTTACATTCAGGAATGTTTTCCATGATGACCCATTTTGAATTGTCTATAGAAAAGGTGCTAGGTACGGATTCACCACCTTTGAAATAGTTTTCAACAACAAACGTTCAATGTTCAGAAGTCTACGGTGCCATGGCTAATAGCTAAGCTATCGAAACTGCATCATCTACACTGACTGTTAAAAAGGAGTTGAGATTAAACTGTTCTCCTCGTCACTGCTTATTGGTTGTTCAAAAACTTGTTTCCTCTTCCACACCCTGTCTTAGATTCTCTGTCATTATTTGCTATAAAACAAGATCTTGTCCAGAAAAAAACATTACTTTGTCAATCCTGTCCAGTTGGGTGCAACCCTGTCAAAAAAAAAATAAATCTTGATAGAAGAAGCATGGTACTAGTCTCACTGTAGTAACTACTCATATTCTCTATTAGTTTCATTTCAGTTACTGGATATTTTATACTAGTTATTAAATAATATGCTTTCACTTGGTTAAGAGAATAATAAACCAGGACTTGACTATAAGGAGTTAATTTTACTGAGTAAATCAAATAAATTTATTATTCAATGAATTTGTGGCATGGTAATATAAACAGTGTAACATTCACATTGCTCTGTTTTTATTACTGGAGTGTATTTTTATTTTTTTTTATCTGTCAGAATGCCATAAAGAGTAAAAAAAAAGTATGACCTTGCAAAGTGCTGCAGTTAGTATTCTTTCCTTTATACTTAAATATTTAAATAACCACACATCGTTGTAGGTTCATTATACACACATATATAGTATACACACAAACCCGTGTGTGTGTGTGTAAATACATATATATATATATATATATATATATATATATATATATATATATATATGTATTTACACACACACACACGAGTTGTTAGTCTATAAATTAACTGTACTAATATGCACTCACAAGACACTCATATATATATATATATATATATATATATATATATATATATATATATATATATATATATATATATATATATATATATATATATATATATATAAATTGTGTGTTTGTGTGAGACAATATTCTGATATGTGAGTTCCTGGCTTGATTGGACTGGCTTGATTGAAGCGTTAGTCTCTTTAAATTCTTGGTATCTTGTGAGTGCGTTTAGTACAGTTAATTTATAGACTAACATATGAGTTAAATTTGCCAATCCATCAAATGTTCCATCTTAAATCTACATTACCATGTACCATTTGTCTGTTTCTCTTAAAGCAGTAAGCAGTTTTATTATTCCACCATACTTTCTACCCAACTCTGTTCCATATCCACCCATTTACCATTTTAATACAGCATTCAGTATTAAGGGTTGTGATATGTACTTGTTTTAATTGCCAAACTGTTGTATAAATGGAGTCATTCATCATTGCTGTAATATTGCTCACATCCTATACAGCTTTTTTCAGTCCCTGTAGATGACATAAAAATTGTTGTTGAAGTTCTCACTTTCAAAAACATAGTTAGAAGACACTTTCAGACAGTTTGAAAAATGACCAAGCACACTTCAGCAGATTATACAGTTCCTTCATGTAGCTGTCATTTCTATCAGTATTTCAGCTTCTCTTTTTCTCTCTCCCTCTCTTCCCTTCTGTCCATGTATTTGAAAATACTTTCTCTGCTTTCTGCCAGCACATAAAATTCCTGTTAATGTCTCGCTAGTGAATAATTTCACCTTAAAGTATCATAATGGGCCAGAGATATAGGGAACAATTTTAGTGTTCTTGCTGTTATTTGTATCATCTTACTATTTGATATTAGGAAAATATAAAGTAGAAGCTATTCCATTTCAGACCTCACTTGCCAATTTCATTTTGAATGCTCTTTACATTAGCAGTGTCAGTGAAACCCTGTGGGATGCCTATGGCTATTCTTTTGTCTCGGTCCCCATCTGTAAGGAAGGGTAAGAAGGTCCATCAAGCTTATGTACCATACAAAGGTATTCACTACATACTAGATCTTTTTTCAGCAAGACCAGCATGAGGTCCTTGTTTTCCTCTGATTACACTCTCTGATATTACCCATTAAACCCAAAAACCAAACTAAAAGTGGACACAAAACCTATTTACTGTGTTTAACTGAATGATAACCATAATTTAGTTTATTGTGTTTTATATAATTATGGACAATATGATCAGAGATTCCAGCAGGGAATAGATGGCTTTGTGGCTGAAGTGTATTGTGTAGTGGTTTTATACTGTTGCACTAAAAAAAGCTAACATAAAAGCGTTTTGTTCTGCAAGATAAAATGAAGAAAGCGCATATGTAGATATGCATAATTTAGCAATAAATCTTCATTGCTTTGCGCAGTGTGTCACAGTAATGCTCAGGCAGAGCTGCTGTGTCATTACATGCCTCTAATTACAAACAGGGATCTCAGAGGTGTATGCATCTTAGAAAAAGACAAAAAGAATCTAGTCTGCAACTAAAATAAAATAATTATTACATTTTATATGAGTTCTTGCATGATAGACCAGGCTAACAAATTAGGACAGATTTCCAACTTATTCTTATTGCCTGCCTCTTCCGTCCTTGTTTCCTTTTTGTCTCTGTCATTAGCTGTTCTTTTATATCTAACATTCTCTATTTTATCTCCTCATTACTTTTCCTGTCTCAACAGGGAAACTTACACTTAGGCCTCTTACAATTCACTGCAAGTTGTGAATCTTAAATATGTGGTTTCTTTGGTGAATCTTATCAGTATTGTATAGAAGCGCATAGTTTTTTCTTCACAAAGAATGTGAATGTGACATACAAGAGTCCATGTTTATAGCGACATCAACATTTTATGAATACCGTTGTGTTGAAAACTGGGATAAATTCAGGCTAAGTGTTAGTATTTGCCACACACCTCCAGGGTTGGGGGCTTATTTCCCACCTCTTTTTCCTCCCCCAGTCCAGCTATGTGTTATGGTTGATTGGCATTGTGCCCATTGTGTGTGCGTGCGTTCATGTGCAAGAGAGATTGTGCCCTGTGATAGGATGGCATCCTGTCCAGGGTGTCCCTCATCTTGTGCCCTAAGTCCCCTGTTATAGACTCCATGATAGATTCCATGAAGCCTTGTGTAGGAAACAGGGTGCAGCATATATGATTATATATACACATGTAATATATATATATATATATATATATATATATATATATATATATATATATATATATATATATATATATATATATATATATATAATTTTTTTTTTTTTTTTAATAAAAGGCCAAATACATTGAAATTGTTATCTGCTTAAATCCGCAGGTCTCAAAGCTCATTTTAAAGGTTTGTGTTCTGGACTGTGTTTGTATTTTGGGCTCTGGTTTTTGAACACTAGTTATTTTCCAAATGATACTATTGAATTTTTGAAGTGGAACTAAAATAAGGCTCAGGAACAATTTACACCTGTTGTTTTCTTTCACCAAATATCACACTTATTTTTAAATGTGAATAAATCATGTATGAATTGTACAGTGTGAGAGGATAAACAACATATTCAAATGTGTTCAATCAGTCAAATTGCAATTGCGTTTAATCGGCCTGACAGGTCACCACGATTTCTGACATAGCAGAAAATTTAAAGGGGCGTCATGTAGTGTGAGTGGTGTCATGAGCCGATATTCATATTAGAAGCTAATTAGCGGCATCAGTTAAAAACTATCTGTGACCTTGCTATCTCATCTGCGGTGTCATGGTTGCTTAGTAACCATATTCATGAACTGTAGGCTGCACACATTTTATTTTTCAAGTTGAAATCCTACTACAAACATGTTACTGAGGGAAAAGGGAAAGTAACGTCTGCATTCTGATTTATTGTACAGTGGGATACAATTTTTAACCACTGCTTTAAGAGATCATGTCATGCAGTGTGTGCAGCAATCAGATGGCCAGATTTCTCTCATCATAGAGTAAAAGCCTGGTTTAAATAACTAAATTAATTGATCATTGTTGATGTTTCACTGTTATTCCCACATATTGGCAATGCAAAGGAGTTCACAAATTTGTAATTTGATTTTATAGAAGCTGTTTTAAAATTAAGTCAGAGACTATCTAATATACAAAAAGTATATGAGTATATAAATAAAGAATATGGGCATAGGTTTCAAACAAGACCTACATTAAATCCCAGTCCTACTGTCAGGGTCGGCCGGACGGGAGAACTCAAATGCAGGATGCCGATGTAAATAATAGAAGTCTTTAATGAGCTTGACAAAAATAATCAGGCAAGGCAGGCAAACACTCAGCTTAAAGACCAGTCAGTACACAGGCAGGTAGAGTAACCAGTGAGCAGGCTTGAACCGGTTTGAGTCTGGAGACATGGAAGCTAGGGTGAATACGTAGGACTCTGGGGAGCTTTCGAGGAACCTCCACTGGATTGAGCACCTTGGAGATGGGAAAAGGCCCAAAAAAGAGTGGGGCAAATTTCCTGAAGGCAACTTTAAGTGGCAATTTTCTCGTGGATAGCCAGACGCTCTGACCGAAACGATATGAGAGACCTGTGGCAGCCGACAGCAGGGTGTTGTGGGCGTTTTCCACCCACACAAGGTTGAAGGACCAGGATGTAAATAAGTACATACATGATGGTGACCCCAGGATCTGGCAAAACTCTCTCCAGAAGTTAGAGGTTGTGTGGGATGCCATGAAGATGAAAGACATGCTGGTGTATGAGCAGGGCTCTTTCCTTGGCTGACAGAAGTTTGGGCAAGGCAATGAAATGGGCCATCTTGGAGACGTGAGAGCAGGGCCCCCTGGGAACAGGGAGAGGATGAAGCAAGCCAGCTGGAGTGCTGTAGCCCCTGATGAACTTGCGATTGAAGTTCACAAACCCCAGACCCTGGAGCTGCTTTCTGTTATCCAGGTGTGGCCAGTCCCTAACTGCATTGACCTGGTTGAAGTCCATCTGTATGCTACCGGGTAAGAGAATGAAGCCCAAGAAGCTGGCACTGTTGGTGTGGAATTCACATTTCTCAGCTGTAACATACAGATGATTCTCAAGGAGGCATTGGAGCATTTTGACTGTGTTCCTCCAAGGAGCGAGAAAAGAACTGAAAATCATCCAAGTAAACAAAGACAAACTTGCAAGGTCTCACAGGACATCATTAACCAAGACCTGGAAGACCGCCAGCACATTGATCAGGCCAAACGGCATGACCAGATATTCATAGTGACCAGAAGGGGTATTGAAAGTCATCTTCCACTCGTCTCCATCCTGAATACAGATAAGGTGCTAGGCATTACATAAGTCGAATTTGGCAGTAGGCAGTAGTCCAAGATACGGCCGCTAGTCCAGTCCAGGAGGGGATTGTGTTTCTGATGCCAGGAGAATCCCAGCATTATGGGTGCTTGCGGCGATGGAATTAGCAGGAATGTTATATACTCTTGGTGATGTTCGGCAACGGTCAGGCGCACAGGTTGGGTACGAGGTGAGACCTTATGTAAGATGTGGCCATAAAGTGCCCAGACATGGAGAACAGACGGCAAGGGTTCAGTCTTGATGCCCAGCTGGTTGGCCAATTCCTCGTCCAGAAATTCTGAATCCACTCCAGAGTCAATGAAGACTGCCAGACAATGGTCATGATTGTTAACAGAGATGTGAATCTTGAGAAACAGTTTGGGAGGAGCAGGAAACTGTGGGCTCATCGCTGGCCCTTCCTTTAAGGACAAACTCTGTCTTTTGCTGGACAATAAGCAGCCATGTAACCAGCCTCCCCACAGCACAGTAGAGGCAAAGTCCCTGGGAACACCGTCTCTCCTTTTCTGTGGGTGAAAAGTGTCGCCAGCCAATTTCCATGGGCTAAACAGGACCAAAACCTCCAGAAATGGTCCCCTGTAATGAAGAACTTGGTGGGAAACATGGAGTTGGAGGATGGGCACTGGGCTACCATGAGCAACGGGAAACTCTTTCAGAGCGGCATTCTCGAATACGTTGGTCAACGCGAGTAGCCAGTGTGATCAGGTTGTCCAGTCCAGGAGGTGAAAACATCTGATGGAAAAACAGAGAGCTGCAACTCGAATACAACCACACACTGCATAAGGAAAGGCCGGCACATCCCTGGTTCTCCAGAGAAACGCTCAGGGTGAGGCAGATGTGGCTCCCGGGCTGGAGTCGATACGGGGGAGGGAGCTGAAAGAGGCTCAAGCATCATGGGTGCAGGGGTGACTGAACTGGAGAGAGCGCTAAGCCGGCGGATGAGTTCCTTTTTGGCCTTAACCAAGTCCATAACTGGCCAGATGGTACGGTTAGGGTGGGCCGTGAAGGGAGGACTCAAATACACAACGCTGATGTAAATAATAAAGGTCTTTAAATGAGCTTGACTAAAATAATCAGGCAAGGCAGGCAAACACTCAGCATAGTCTAAATATACATATCTCTCTTTAGCTGCTTTGTGACAATGATCATTGTTGATTGTACTACACAAATAAAGTTGAATTGAATTTTTGAAAATTAATTTAATTAAATTAAAGATTGCTGCTTTTACTGAAAACTCAGGCTTTTGTCTTCCAATAATTTGGAACATATTGAACTTCATTAGAGCATATGGTATACCATTATATTTTTCAACTTGTATACTACATACTGCCTGCTAAACCTAACAATTTATTTGTATCTTTTCAGTTTTTTATTTATTTATTTATTTTTATTTTGCATGTGCAGTGCACTTTTACTTTAATTTTATGTGTAAGGTTATTACCAAAGATGGCAGTTTTTTATTGATCACTTTCCTGAACTTCATCAAGATCCTCCACAGGTCAGCATAGCTTCTTCTTCATTTCTATTTCCAGCACCAGAGGCCCACATGGGGGCCATCTGTCTACTTCAATGGGACACTGCTGCACTGTGACATTTCCCTGGATGGAATGTAAATGGCAGGGTCTTGAGAAGCTGCCATGTTTGATAATACCTGCAGACCTGAGTGCTGACAGTAAGTCGTGCAGAGGAGTGGAAGTGAAATTGGAAATTGGATATCAAAAGGAAATTTGAAAATCGTCAGAAAATGGAAATGTATGAGAGGGAAATTAAGGCATGGGAAGTGGGACTCCATTGGAGGAAGAGGGCATGTGGCTGTTTGATCATTTTCAGTGTGTGCATTATGATCCAGATGCCTGGGAACTCTTCCAGGTGACATGCCAGATCTGAATATCAGAGGCAGCCATCATGTTCTTTGAGCAGTTTTGCTCACAAAGAAATGTGTAACTTGGTGCTACATTAAAATAAATGTGAGGATGGAAAGTCAAATAGCTAAGAAGCTTCTTCTGATTCACAGAGCAAAGCTGTCAGTCTGACATGTGGGACAACTCAGCTGTTGATGATGATTGAGTGAAAAACTAGACTGACATTTTGAAAGGAGCTTGACAGATAAGACACTGACAGATGAGGGTGTTTTCACCTGGGATAAATTGGCCGTCTTGTTGGCAGAAACCTAAGAACTGTGTGTGCGCTGTCAATAAAAGAATTAGCTATAACTATCTCAGAAGGTCAGGCATAACTCACGTGCATACAAATGTATAATTATTTGGAGTGTATCAAACTCAGAAACATAAATGGCCTTAAAAATCACAGTGCCTGTTGGGAAAAAAAAGGCTCATGGTGGCAGTGAGGCACTGAGGCCTATCTGAGTGGCTTTCCATATCACTCTGTCTCATGTGGTTGGGTACTGGGAGAGATGTCAGAGAGACTGTCTTTTTTTTCGCCTGCCATAATCGCTTCCTGACTCCATGTTTCTCCCACTGTGTCACTCCGTCTCACCATGATCATTTATCAGGGAGTCAATCATGCATCATCCCAGAACCATCCATCTCTGAAGTCCCGCCCACTTTATACTGGCCAGTCACTTTAATCCCACATGGACAGACACTATCATTGCAGATCAAAACATCAGTGACAAGAATTTGTATTTTTGTGCATGCATCTGTGTTGCATAAGCAATACCAAGTGGCTCTCTGTATTGCAGGGCTGCTGCCTAGTATAAACGGGCTAGCCTGGCCGTTCTTTCAGGGAAATAAATATAAGGCTTGATTATTGGCATCTATGCTGTCTTAATTATTATTACCATATGGCTTGAAGTTAAATTGAGGAACCACACCAATGGTCATAAGGAATATACATGGAAGAGGCAGAACCTTATTTATTTTCAAGCCTAAACTGCAGATTATCATTTACAATCATGTCAATTGAGTTCATTAGATTTAAAACTCATAAATATCTTGTACATTGTTTCATTTATTTCAAGCCTCATGTTTAGTGCTTTAATCGAGGTCTCTACCATATGGTAGACTTTACTTTAAGTGTGAAAAAACTCTGTCCAAAGGAAGAGATGAGAGAGGATCCCAGAGGTCTACTGCCTTTCAGTTTTCAAGTGACACGACGAGAATCAAACTTCTGTCAGTCACACAAGGGAAGAAATTTGCTGGTCAGTCATCAAGTAAAAGGGTCAAACGAGAAATCATGTTATCAGGGATTCATCCATGATGTTGCTGTGAAGAAGATAGAGGGTAATATAAAACAATATAGCATATAAAATCTAGCAGAATATATGACGAATTACAGTAATACATGGATGCCATAATTTCTCAAAATCATGTGACATTGTATGGTTGAAATGAATGTAAAGGGTGAAAATAGCCATATGGTATCACAGGCTAAAGTGTAATGAGATGGGGAACTGTGATAAGGATGGACATGGGAGTATTCTTTTTTTACTCAAGTAAACAATGATTTTTAAGGTGATTTTAAAGAATTAAGTGGGGTTTTAAACACAATTGTGTAAATATTACACACAAACAATTTATTTTGTTCTATTTCGTATTTTATTTCTCTTATTGTACTGCATAGGAAAGTTGGACACTAAATTGTTTTGTGGTAAAATCTGTTCTTCCAGTTTAGTCAGAGCAATCAGAAATAAACAGTGAACACTGATTATGTTCCAGGGCATGCATGCATGTGATGATGAAGAACCTGATGATATACAGGTGCTAGAGCTTATTTTAGCTTGTACAGGAAGAGAGGAGGTAAAACACAGCTCTTGTACATTATGTAGGAGATCAGGATCCAGATACTCGGACCAGCACCTTGGGTAAGGATAATCTATGGAAGACAATGGATATTACACCATTCACCACCCCTGACATTGTTTCCCCAGAAATCAGTGAGCTTGGTTTTCCTTTCACTTACTTTAGCAGACTTTTCACTGATGAAATTAAGTGAGCAAGTAGACCAATATTTACTCTGCTCAACTGAATGGATATCCAATCTAGACAAATCCAAAAGAGATCCAGGAAATCCATACTGCTCTACATGGGGGTATATAATTTCCCATCACTGGCTGATTATTGGGCTTCACAAAGAGGATTTGACCTAATTGCAGATGTCGTGAGCAGGAGGAGATTTATGGCCGCCTGCTGATTCATTCATAACAGTACCCAGAGATGCACATAGAACAAGTTCTAGAAAGTTTATCATGCTTAGTCGACAACACCCTCTCTTTCCATCTATTATTGAGAATGTTATGAATTAAGGCTTAAATTTGAATATAAACTTGAATTAAGATTAAAATCGAATAAAAATGAATGAAAACAGTTTTAAATTGTTATTAAATTGACAACAATATACCAATATGTGGAAGTAAATGTATTATTTAAACAATCTTTTTAAATATTTTTTCTCGTTTGTTGATCCTGGTTTGTACAAAGAATATCCAGCACTTACTAAAAAGTTAAAGGTATATTTATTGTTGAAAAATTTAAATTCATGAAATTAAAATCTGTTTTGCACAGACATCTAAAAGGCCATTTTTTTGTATCTTCTGTATAAAATGCATAATGTCTGTTATCATTTTTCTTTTCTTTTTCATTTGTTTTCTTAAGGATTAAATGTTAAAGGAGAACACATTTTGTTTTTATTATGTACAGCAGGGCACCTCATCTCTTCTATGTCACAATATTCCCCTGAAACTCCCCTGATGCTACCCAAGTGTTGTAGTAACTAGTGATGTCGCCATCGACTAAAACACACGCAGGTTACTTACTTCCTGAACAAGTGCAGGCCTGAGCACAAGTTGTGTTCACATTCACAGGAATCACAGCACAATTCCAGTGCAATTGAACTTAAATGACCTTCGACGTGTAGTCTTGATTTCAGTATCTCAGCATGCCTCCAGAGCCAAGTGACAACTTTCACATGACCGGTTTCTCATACCGAACTATTTTGCACTAGACCGCAAAATGAACGCCATCTATATAGACCAAGTTTCTCCAGTACACCAAAGGACAGACAGCAAAACCAAAATAAGACTGATATGGCTCATAAGACTGACAGAGTAGAATTTTTAAACCAACTATTCTGCCACTTGTAATCCAGACAACCTAGAATTCTATTTGTCTCCATTTAATTAGTAGTAATAAATCAGCACATATGAAACAGTGACAGGCATTGAATGTTAGTGCAGAAAATTGATGAGTAACAATTTTCTGTTCATTCTCGATGATTTTAACTGCAATCTATTTTTGCAGTATGAATAGAAGTCACAGAGATTTGAATGGCCTACCTTCTCAAGATGACAACGTGTTATTCCACTCATCACTGACCAGTCTGTACCACCCACCTACAGTAGATGATTCATAAAGGAGTATAGACAGTATAGAGTGGTCAATATCATACCCGACAAAATACAATGGAGGTTTGATGCTAAATTTTGAGGCATTTCTTCTTTGTTAGTATACAAGCCAGAAATTACAGAACATTTATGCTGTTGCTATGTATTGTATAATTATTCATCAGTCATTATTCTGAGAAATAGATGCTGCTTTAAGATACGTATGAGCATATATGTGTGAGGATTTTAAGCATGCGGATCTCAAATATTTGTATATCTGTATAAAGAATAATCCAGAAACTGCTTCTGAAGAAATAGGAGGAGGAACCAGTCTATAATGAATATACAGATGAGTGAGACAATAAAGGAAATAAAACATGTTATGTGGGTTAGCTGGTGGGCCACCATGAGCCACCAGAACATTGCACTAAGGGATTAAACACAATTCCTCTTTGAAAAAAAAAAACACCTGAACTTGTGTTGAATGACGTCTAACATGTCAGTACAAAATCTCTCGGAGATGTTCATATGGTCTGAGATATGTTAACTGCAAAGGCCATAGCATATAATTTACATCCTTTCTATACTCACCTAAGCCATCATGCACTGGTGATCAGTCCGAATGTCTTTGTATTGATTTGCAGTGTTCAGGGGACAAGTGGACCTGAAACATGTCATCAAACGCACCTATACAGCATAAAACAGCCACTGTTGTCTCCCCTTAAAGGTTTTTTATTCCAGGGATCAGTAGATTGGTTTGTCAAAACACAACATTCATTTTAAAGAGTGAGTGCATATAACGGTTTCTCTCAAAGTTTCCTCATTTTGTTGTTGCTATGGGAACAACCAACCTCACTAACAGTTATTTATGTTAATGCTTGGTCCATTGTTGCTCATGTGTCTTGGCAAGAAAATCAGAAATCCTTCATTCTAATGGTAACAAAGGTGCATAAAAAATGTTCTTCCTACTAAAGTCAGTCTACTCTTAGTTTCCCAGATGTACATCCAATTGCATCTGTAAAAAATCTTATTTTATACTTCTAAAGCTAATCTGCGATTTATGCAAGGCCAGTATTTTTATGTCAGAACCATTAATTGTCTGCTGTTTTGGAACAATGAACACAGTAACATGCTGTTTAGAGAGGTTTGGTGTTGATTAGAATACAATGCTACTGATGCCTTAAAATTATTATTGAATGTTTAAGCCCCACTTAAGCCATTTACAATACATGATTAACCTGATTATAATCTGTAAGTTTAAGGAGTTAACATTAGACCCAAAGAACATTCTGTTATCAACAATTACTATTATATATATAGCCAGAACGTCTAACATTGTATAAGCTTACTATTGTATAAGCTTACTATTATAACTATCTGGACGAAAACTGAATGGCATATAGATCCTCAGATCTATATAAGGTCAGGATTTGTTCCTGACAAAGCATCAGTTCTAAAAGCAAAGGCACTGGGAGATGATTCACAGATAGCTCTATATCTGCATTTTAAGCTCCCTGAAGAAAGTCTAGGTTTCTGCATCATTGTTCAAATACGATACACTATCTCAGAAGACTGTAAAGCCTTCAGGTCTAAAAGAAAACAGAGACAGAGGACAGGATGCTGGGCATGAGAGCAAGAGAGGTTGGGATAGCAGATATTGGTGTGAGAGAATGAATTAACACCTGTTATGTGTGATGAATTCGTGATTCGCCTGCTGCTGTGATCATGGACACTTGTCAGGGGAGCATTAGTCCTTATCATACATCTCACAACACCACACACACTCACTCACTGTCTGTCTCTCTCACCTAAACACACACACACACACACACACACACACACACACACACAGTTAAAGCTGGAGGGAGGACTCCAAGACAGAGGCTCTCTTTTATTTATTCTGTGCTGTAGGCTTTAGTCTGTTCTATTGATTGTTTTTCTTCTCTGGCCTGATTTTCACCAAAGTGCTAATATCACCTTACTATTATACTCATTGTTCTGGAAGCCTTTGGGGAAATCAGGCACTGAGTATATAGATAAGGCTTCTTTGTAGCAATTTAATCTCACAACTAGCACTCTGGGGTCTTTGTTTAGTGCCACATCATGTTTGTTAACTCTGGGTTATTTGGCCGAGCTGGTAAGAAGGTTATTGGAAAACATAAAAAATATATTTCTGTACCAACGTACTTGATTCCTTGATTTTGTTGCCTGTGAGGAAGAACAAAGAATTTGACAAACAACTTGAATGTTTTTTTTTGTTTTTTTTATCCTGTTAAGGGTCGCCAAAGAAAATCATTGATCCACGTATTTGATTTGGGACAAGTTTTACACCAGATGCTCCCCTGACAGCCTTCTGCCATTTAATCTGAGATTGTGACCAGAACAGAGTGCACTGACTGCAGTAGCTGGTTTGGTTTACTTCCCAGGAATCAAACCCAGGGTGGTAGGAGCACAGGATCTGAGCCACAAGACCCCTAGAAAAAACTTAGTAAAAAAAGGTTAATCAAAAGGTTAGATCTAGTGGTTTGTTGTTCTGAATTCCACATAACGTGGTTGTTGTGTCAAAATCTAAATGGAGGTACCTAGTACAAATTCGACTTGACTGAAAATTTATGTGCCCGAGTGTAATCAAATATTTTGGGGAAAAAAAAGGAAATTAATTTGACAGAATATTCTAAACAAACATAATAATGAACATAAAAACACAACTGACAACAGACTTGGATGCTGGCCAAAAACAATCAGGGATTCTGTCTCTGACACAGAAGCATTGGTAGGGTTCAACATATTGTATAACCTCTTAAGAGTAATACTAGCTCAAACTTTAACTTTTTCTGAACTTCTGGAAGATCTTAATATAGAAACTAAGCTCCTAGGAAAATTATTATTATAGGCTCGCAGGTCACATGCATTCCATCAAATAAGACATTTATAGCATTAGGAAGGGAAAAAGGAAAACAGCTATGAATTCTACCTGTGAAATAGTCTGTCATTAAATATTAAGCACTTCATGTTTGGATGGCCTTGACCCTATCTGACCTTCATGCCTTATTCATAAGATGTATGTACACATTAAAGAGCTCAGATGATTCAATCTGTAGATGCTGTTTAACCCTTTCTTCATCAAACGTTCACAGAGAGATGTCTCAACATTACCCTTTCTCTTGACTTACTTAAAGGCTTTTTCATTGATTGGTGTCCAAGGCCTCTACTCCCACTAAAGGAGACACTTTCACCTCCACTTAGTGATCCAGAAAGAGAGAACTTTAATCATTTTCAAGCGTTCCTGATTAAGTAATTTACTCTATTATATCTCCAAAACCATACCATCAAACACATCGACATAGACATGCACATTAAATACCCATGTAAATATGCACCAAGGACAAACCTCTTCATAAGTAAGATTGTTTTTGTTTGCCAATTGTTTTTAATCCATCTGTTTCCTAGTCACTGAGCCTAATGCCTCATTTGAAACCAACTTTAGTTTTACTAAAAAGAAGGTTAAAGTGGACTCATTTAAGGAAAACACTTTTAAACACTTCGTTCCAACCTTTCACGTTGACTCGTTTGACTGTTGTACGGTAACCACAAACCTGCAGACATTCAGACGTACTGTATACTGGCCATACATATTTATCCAAAGCTGAATCTGAGGACTATATAGGGTTCATAAACATTCAGCAATCACACAAAATTTTTCACACCACTTCATTTATAGCGTCAGTCAAAGAACAATAACAGTTTCCTACCGGCCCAGGCAGCACAGTATGGTTACTAAGTCGATTTACATTTGTTTCCGGCTTGATTTGAATCTTAGGCTACCTTGCGGTACCATAGCTGCGTAATCGCAGGGGGTGGAGTATTATTAGCATGCTGAAACTGCTCAATTAGCAATTATTCAGCACTCCCAGCTGGAGGCTAATCAAAGCTAATTAGTTGTGAAGTATTTCTTTAAGTAAGTTTGGAGCAGCAGCAGCTGTAGCAGAAGCCTCTCTCCTTCGGTTTCTGTAAAAGAAAATGAAGAAATCTACCTGTGGGAGTCCATCAAGAAAGGACAACAAGGAAGTTTCTTCTCTCATTTCATCTCTTCACTCTTGCAGAGATTCAGACCAAGCCAGAAATCTTGTCCAATTTTCATTACATCAAATCTCACAGTAACTCTGTGTGTCAAAGCCTTTTATACTTTAACTGTTACAGTTAGAGCTTTGATTTTTTTGGCATAGTTTCATGCATTGTGTTGCTGGTGTGATTTCTTGATTGATTATGTAATCAGGTGTATATGTACATTATCTTCATGCTGCATTATGAATAAAGATTTCTCACACCATTAGTATAAACCGTGTATTTCTTCTTATAGGCTTAAAGCCTTGGCTTTCAGTATTGAACCATGAGTTTCAGCATCACACACCTGCTGAGCCACTAATTTGTACAAAAAGCAAGGCTTTTGTTTAGCATATTTATCATCCAAAAGCAGGCTTAATCTTTAATAGTAAAACACCCAACAGGAAAAAAGGCACAATGCCAGAATGCAATGTGCTTTGTTATCTCACAAAGCCTCAAAACCTCACACTTTATCCTCAATACCAACAAATCAAGCCGGACACCCAACAATATCCTGTCATCTGGTCCTTGTTCAGGATTTGACCCAAGCCATGATTCATACCTCCTGCACTCTGCACTTGTGGCTCAGTGGGCAGGTAAGTAGAGTATGGCCTGACTCTGGCAATCATGATCCATGGCAAGGCTTAGGAGGGCTTTTAACAACTAAAAGTCAAGATTTAGCTTTATAAACACACATCTTTTGTGTGCAGAATAAATCCCTCTACTGTAAGTAAGTCCCTCTAAGTAAATCCCTCTGAAGTCACCAGAGTCCGGTGGTCTGTGAGTAAGGTCTGACCTGACACTGAAGGATCATGACCATCTACAGGTAATCTCACATCAATACGATTTTTTTTAACACTTTTGAAATTCACAACAGCTAACCCAACTCTTTCCATTAATTGCTATACCGCTAGAGTTCAGGTGTCACCTTTTTATATTCTCATATCACACGAGTGAATACTTAATCCCACTCATACTGTTCTGCTAATGTTTTTTTTTTTACCTGCACTGAGAGTTAACTAGGGCCAGGAAGACAGCTAGGGACTTGAAACAGTGAATTTAATACAGAGCTGCTAACAAGAAAATCCTAGCAGCTAAAGAAAAAACATAATTTTACCACATAACCTCTAGAGCATGTCAGTGATCAGGATGACTCTGTGCTAAGTGTGTATTACTTTTCCAGTGGATTGCTTTGTCTGCAGAAAGTTTTTGTAATGTTTGACTGCTGAACAGTTTATCTTCTGGTTCAAAATCTTACTTTTTTCAAAAAATTACTGTGGCTAAATCATGAATGTTAGCAGCTCTGCAAAGGACTTAAAGAATATAAACATGAGACAAAAACTGAATACATCATTACTGCAGCTGAATAAAAAACAAACAAAAAAACATTGAAATATATGACCGAGTTATTATAAGGTGTTCTCAAGCTTCTAGAAAAAGGAAAAACTATTGGAGACGGATGCCACTGAATTAATTGTCTCCACTTTGATTGTCTACTTAGGACCAATATAAAAGTAATTCTAGACAGAGACCAAAGATTTTGTTTGGCTAGATTCTATCTCCAAGCAAACAATGGCTGAAACAATTTCAGTGCTTAGTAACAATGTAGGCCTCTCCACAATGGAATTTGTAACTATTCAACTAAGGCTTTGGTTCAAAAAGTCAAATAAGTACAGGAGTTTTTCTCTTCTAACCCTTCTCACCTTTTTCATCTCTGCTTCTCTCCTGTCTTCACTCCTCTCAATGGTTAGCTTGTTTTCTGCCCATGTTGAGGTTATGACTGTGATGTGCTTGATTGGACTGGTGTTATAGGAGAAAACAAAGGAGAAGACTGATGGAGCGTAAAAGTGAACATCTCTTGTCAAAATGTAAAGCAATCTCCATTCATAGCAGAATAATAGTCTGGGTAAATGCTAGTCGTTTGACCAAAGTGTCCATGAAACAGGGCTAAGTTCTGCACTGCTGGTTTTTCATCCTATATCAGCTTTGATATATCCAACCTATATCAGTAAAATTCTAGATACACCAACAGAGAGAAATCTTCAAAACAAAAAAATGTTGTTTTGCAATGACCAACTATAAAATTACCTTTCGTAGCCATGCACACAATAGACACTTTACCCATGACAATTACTTCTATGCTGCTAGCTGTGGCAATAAGATTTTCCACAATATACACCAGTCCAGTCTCTGTGGTCCCTGCTTAATGTGATAATGTGGAAATATCTGGAAGAACACAATGAGACATTAGAGAATAAATGTTATCCAAAGAAATGTGTCATAAGCCTGAGGGGGCAAAAATCAGCTCTTGCCAAACTAGCACCTAATAAATGCAGGCATTTGCTAGACTCTTCATTTGTGTTTACATCCCTTATGTCAGTCATAATAGGCACACCCCCATGTTTACTGCTTAGAAAGGCAAATATGCTGAAATCCAGTGTAATGATGCCAAAATAAATGAAATGAGTGGATGGATAACCTGCTGACTGTGAAGGGCTTGAGGGTGGTCAATGAATAAGCTATATTTCTTCCAGACAGATAATGCAATTCTAAATGTTATAAACTGTTTTGCTGCTTGGATCAATGACTGCAGCAACAAATCATTAAGTTATTTGCTGTTTCAGTATTTTATGTGTTTATATATAACTCTTATCTTTAATGACCATGCAGTGTTTGTAAGCTAGCTAGCCAAAGTGGCTAACAGCTAAAAGGAACAATGTGACTAAAATAAACAGTGCACATTCCCTTTTGCTACTGACTTTCTTGCAACAGTAAATCAATATAATATTTGGTATGCCAGTATTTCTTGTGTTTAGAGCAAAGTTTTTTAATAACGCCAAGTATGTTGAGAAAGTGGAATGTTAAGTAGCTAGCTTACAAATCAATGTGGTTTTGTTTATATGGGACTGGAGGGAGGCAGGGTCAAGAAGTAAACAAGTCATTCTTGTCTAAAAGCCTGAATTCTACAAAAGGTGGGTTTAAGTAAATTTAATGCAAATCACAATGATTTTTTATTTTATTGTAAGACAAAAAAGAGCATTATCTCATTTTTATCTAGCATTTATTTTAAATGGGTAGAGAGAGAGAGAGAGAGAGAGAGAGAGAGAGAGAGAGAGAGAGAGAGAGAGAGAGAGAGAGAGAGAGAGAAAGCAATAAATAAGCCATGGCAGTTTTTTTAAAGCCTTCCTAGTGTTCAGAAATGCGTAAAGAACTTATAAAACCCCTTTATTATCCCACTGCATCAGACACCTGAGCCCTCTGTGATTTTTGATCTCATGACGGAGAACGTGTGAAAAGAATGAGGTAGCTGTCAGAGTGAATCTCACCATGCGTCTGACCACTGACAAGCACCATCTCTCTGCTGATTCTCATCTCTCTAGCAAGAATATTCACTTTTAGGTAAATCTGTCTACACAGAGTGCAAATGATTCTAAGAATAAACAAATATAAATAGAAAAATAAAACTGTGAGCGCTTATACAATCATTCACAAATAGACACGGAGCTCTTTTTTCCACGCTCAGTGACTATCTGTCTTCCTGCATGTGTGTATTTTAGACATGTGTAGGGGGTTTTATATTCACTCTACATGATGTTCTGGAGCTATTTACAGAAAAGCACATAAATCTATGCTGGGATCACATGTAGAGAGATCACAAAGAATCTAAAAGGATTAAGCCATTAAATGAGCATGAAACATGCTGACCAGTGCTCTCTGCATCACAGCTCTGCATAGAACCAGTAACAACATCAGCAAAAATTCTAGCAGTGCACAGTAAGCAGTTTAATCACATGCATCTCCATTCTCCTACATATGTAACACCTATATACATACAGTAAGGCAAGCATATATGAGACAGAAATCAAATCTTTGTTGTGACAGAGATGGAGTGTAAGTCTGCCTGAACAGCTGAACAAACATCAGAGTGTCTGTTGAGGTTTCCTCTGTCATCTAACACTGCTCTCTAGTGGTGAAGCTGAATGTGTGTTCTGATGGTGTTTTATTGCCCTCTGGTGGAACATAATGAATAAATAAACAGGTAAATGAACATTCCTTGTACAAACACAGAAATAAGTACACTTTACCTGATTATGCTACAGCACATTTTAGTATAATTGTAGCTAAACACATGATTAATACACTAAAACACTATTTCTGTACTTAGTATATTGTATTTGTACAAATAACCTAGACTTCACTTCAGTTTACTAACAAAATGTAATAATGTTAAGTAAATGTTTTATGCTTTAACCTATGATATAGGAATTTTAATGCACATATACACTACATAGCCAAAAGTTTAAGGATGCATGACCATCACAGCAATATGTCTTTTTTAACATTCCCTTCACTCTTCTAGGAGGCTTACCACTAAATTTTGGAGCATGGCTGTGAGGATTTGTGATCATTCAGCCACAAGAGCATTAGTGAGTTCAGACAATGTCGGACAAAGAGGACTGGAGTGCAGTCAATGTTCCAGTACATCCCAAAGATGTTCAGTGGGGTTGAGGTCAGGACATTGTCCAGCTCACTCAAGTTCATACACTTCATTTTTGGCAAACCAATTTTGTCGTTATTGACTACAATTCGTGCATTTCATGCTGGAACATGTTTGGGCTCTTTATTTCCAGGTAATAGAAATTGTAATGCTACAGCAAACAAAGACATTCTATACAAAAGCACCTCCAACTATGTGGTAGCAGTTTGGGAAAGACACACATATGGGTGTGACGGTCAGGTGTCCACAGCCTTAGTCTATATACCTTTATTCTTTATACTATGATACCTTTATTCCTCCAGGTTCCCAAGCTAGAAGGTGAAGCATGCTAGAAGGAGAAATGGCAAAAATAATCTGTTAATAAATGTAATGTGGGGGGCATGGTGGCTTAGTGGTTCGCACGTTTTCCTCACACCTCCAGGGTCGGGGTTTGATTCCCACCTCCGCCTTGTGTGTGTGGAGTTTGCATATTCTCCCCGTGCCTCGGGGGTTTCCTCCGGGTACTCCGGTTTCCTCCCCCAGTCCAAAGACATGCATTGTAGGTTGATTGGCATCTCTGGAAAATTGTCCGTAGTGTGTGATTGCATGAGTGAATGAGAGTGTGTGTGCCCTGTGATGGGTTGGCACTCTGTCCAGGGTGTATCCTGGCTTGATGCCCTATGACGCCTGAGATAGGCACAGGCTCCCCGTGACCCGAGGTAGTTCGGATAAGCGGTAGAAAATGATTGAGTGAGTGAGTGAGTGAGTAAATGTAATGTACTGCTGTCTCCACCAGGATTTCTTCAGTTCCTGGATCCACCACAATTCTGACCAGGAATACTTCATTATTAAGGGGAAGTATTCTCTTAATTACAATTATGACATCTTTATCCAGATTGCATTGAATACTCAAGATTTTTCAGTTACACTTTTATGCTGAAAATCTCCTGGTCTTCCACATCCCAAAGGTGCCCTACTGAATTTAGGTCTGATGACTGAAAGCAGCTGAAGAACATGAAACTCATTGTAACGTTCATGAAACCAGTCTGAGACAGACGTGCCTTGTGACAGGGTGCATTATCATGCTGGAAGTAGCCATTAGTAGATGTGTAAATTGTAGTTCCAAAGGGATTCAAATGATAAACAACAACTCAAAGACTATGGTATTCAAGTAATGACTGACAGATATATAACAAGAAGCTTTTCCCCCACATTACCTCCACCAGCCTGGACTGTTCACACAAGGCAGATTGTGTTCCATAGATTCATGCTGTTGGCACCAAATTCTGACCATCTTAACTGTGTGCCTCAGCTGAAATGGTGAGTAACGAGACCAGGCTACATTTTTCCAGTCTTCAACTGTGCAGTTTTGGTGCGCTTGTGCCCAATGCAGCCTCAGCGTTATGTTGGTTGCTGATGTGGTTTTCTGCTGTTGTAGCCCATCCACCTCAACCAGTCCTCTCAAATTATTCACTTATTCATTTAAACAGTCACTCTATCACTATTCACCATTTACCTTTTTTATCGTTTTGTTCAATCAGCCAAAGTCCACCCTGTCCTGCATGCCTGCCAAATTAAACACAACACAAAATATATGAAAATGATAAACATTTGATTATGTATATTTAATCAGTCACCTGAAAGTACTACATATCATCAACAACTTTGGCAGGTTCTCAAACCCATAACCATTTATTTCATCTGGCTTTTAAATCTAAAAAACTTCACACTTCTGCAAGTGCACATCAATAAAAGAGGTTCACTGTTAGACTCATTCAGAACCTACTCTTTCTCCCCCGGGTAAAGAAATCAGTGTGAGGATGAAGAATTTACAGTAGGGGCAGCTTTCAGTTCCTCTCAAGCTGAACATCTATGGCAGACAAAACAAACCTGCTCTCTGTGCTTTCAGATCCTGCTGTTTTACTATTTATAGCAAACCTATGACAAAAATGATTTGTTATAGGAGACAAGCATGCAAAACAACAGAAAATGAAATGAGGAATAAAGAGAACTCCTAGTATTAATGCAGATTTTTATTGTTGCTCTTTTTTCCCCCTCATAGACTTTTTATCTCTCTTGGCAACATTCGTGCATACTTTTAAATGATAGAGACATTATCTGCGTTATGTTGCACTTATACCTAATTATGTCTAACAAGATTAATGTGCTTGCTTTGTGTGTCATTTTCAACATCTGGAGCTCCAGCTGTGTTGTACAGAACCAAGCATTATACGTTTGAACTGAAAAAGCACACAGAATCTGGCACATGTACCATCATATATACGTTTTTTTTGTAGCATTCTATTTAAATCTAGCACTGCTGGAGTCAGGCATTCTTAAAATAACTCACAAAACAGCTCAGACCTGTTGAGGCCAAGATCTCTGAAGGTGTTCTGTGGTATCTGACACTAAGACATTAGTAGCAGATGCTATAAGTCATGTAAGTTGCCCTGTGAAACCTCCATGGATTGGACTTGTTTCTCTAGTACATCTCACAGATGCTGAATTGGATCAAGATCTGGGGAATTTGGAGGCCAAGTCAACACCATGAACTCCCTGTCATGTTCTTCATATTGTTCCTGAATATTTTCTGTTCTTCTCATTTTAGGCATTTTCAGAGAAGGTTGTGGGTCAGCATGAGGACCATTCATAGATGGTGTTATCTTTTTCAGCAATTTTTGCGACAGTAGCTCTTTTGTGAAATTGGACTAGGTGTGCTTGCCTTCACTTCCCATTCACATCATTGAGCCTTGGATGCTCATGACCTTGTTACTGGTTCACCATTTTTCCTTCATTGAATACGAATAGATACTAACCGCTGCTAACTAGAAATACCCAACAAGATCCACTGCCATAGAGATGCTCTTATCCAGTTGTCTAACAATTTCAGTTTGGCTTGTCAAAGTCACTCAGATCCTTACACTTTTTCCTGATTTTTCCTTACCTTTATCCACACCCATTTATCCTGCTACCAACACATCAACTTCAAGAACTGACTGTTCACACGCTGCCTAATATATCTTACCCCTTGAGAGGTGGGATATTTTTAAAACAGATTTTCAGTACTGGGTATGCAGTGGCTGGTACCTTCCAAAAGCAGTAAAAAGGAAGGACAATCAAGCATCTGTGTGATGTACTAGACAAACAAATGCTAATCTGTTACTTGAGTTTTCTGTTAATAATGTTACTCTATAAAACGTTATCTTCCTGAGTTCACTGTTGCTTTTATTAAACTTAACCAAATACAATATCTGCAATGACAAAGCTAATGTTATCACATTAACAAACAACCTACAGTATAACAATCCAGCCTCTTTATATTTACTTTGGTCTTTGTCACTTGGAATACAGTTTGTGTTATTATGTTCGTTATATGTTCAAAGCTCTAATGTTTCTTAAAAGTCTGGCACCTTGGTGGTGGAATGAACTTCCCCTAGATGTCTGAACAGCTGAGTCACTGGATGTCATCAAATAAAAACCTACTGCTTCCTGAAATACTTAAACTAGCACTTGTTTTAAAAAGTTTCTTGCTGTATTACCTACAAACAGAATGATATTCTTAGTCCATGACCAGTGAATCACTATCAATGTATTAATTGATAAAGGCTTTATTCGCTTTATATAGGGGCATCTGAGAGATGTGAACATCAATTGTTGCATTCCAATAAGCACCGTATCAACCACCTGATCATTTTAACATTTAGATCTTTATTCACTATTTTATACTAACAGCACATCTATTCACTAAGCTAAACATGTGGCATTGCCAAGGACAAGTTACAGTCAATTCCAAAAACATGTTTTAAATCTTTTGGTTTCCAGTCACTACAGCAAGGGGCCTCTTGATGCCAACCAGGGTCATGCTGTGATCAGCAAGCTGTGCTGTGGCATAAATTAAGCATGAATGTATTACTCCTGACATTCTACAAAAATCTGAGAGAGATGAGTAGTTAAAAATATATATCTTTGCAGATTTCAGAAAATCAACTAGACATTAAAACAAAAAAAAAAGTAAGGTTAAAAAAAATAATTTCCTGAATTTCTGTTTGTTTGTCAGCTTGTTTATTTAATTGATTGATTTGTATTTATGTATTTGTTTATTTTTTATTTTTATTTTGCAGCATTCTGTATAAAATTTTGGAACAATTTCTGGAATACTCTAGTTTCAGATAAACCCGTGATTTTATGGATTGCTTAAAGACAGTGCTGGGAAAATCAACACAAAACCATTAGGAGTATCAACAATTTCTTTAGAGTTGTCAGAACAATAAAACACCTTTGTATGACTAAAATCCAGGGGAAATTAACAACACAAGCAAGCTTAATTTCATTAAGAGATAACAACTTACATCAGATAAGATCAGACAGCATTACTGATCCCAAGGGGAAATTAGAGCTGTTCCAATTGCATATATAAAAGATAAGGCACAAATGCATATTTTATATAAAATAAGAATAAACTAAAGCACAAATAGGTTACAAATAATATTAAACATATTGAAAAAATAATTGAATAACCTGAATAATCAGTCACAGAGGCAATAAATAAATAAGTAAATAGTAATAAATAGTAAATTAATAAATTGGTAAAATAGCTGAACATATCTTCTAAACAAAATACAATTTAAATGTGTATATTAAGTGAGGTAAAAGTTGTATAAACATGTATGTGTTGTGATCATATTGTTTCTCTGTATGTTGCTACTGATCCTTGAATTTCCTCTAGGATCAAAAAAGTATCCATCCATCCATCCATCCGTCTATCTAGACACTCACAACACCTTATAATATAATAATAATATTCTCTGAAAAGCATACTGTCATCTCTTTTGAACTTGATAGAATATTGTCATATTGCCTGCCCCTAATCTGTACTTGTGTTTAAAGTCAAAACTCTTAAGAGCGGAAGTTGCTGAAGAGAGTAAGGGAACACAATGTTCACTGCTATCACACGTCCTTTTGACACACAAAATAAGATTTTAGGACTAAACAGAGTGCAGGTCAACACAGAACCTCAAATGCCCCCATTCAAGGAATGGTTTCTGGGAACATCTCTCCTCTGAAGAAATGTCTAGAAAAGATATTGAAGATTTGGTTTTACCATAGGTCAGTGAAACACTGAATGCTAGCATGTTGGACTTGGCCATGTTTGTGTTTGAAGATCTTGGTAAGAAATGGGAGGAAGGATTGCGAAGAGCGGGATGAGATTTGGAGTAAAAGAGGAGAAGGAGGAGGGTAAGGCGGCTGGGAATAGAAACGAGCGTTACATACGGCTGTTATCAGAGGTCGTCTATCCCAAGGTCTTCGATGGCTTTGGCTGTAGTATTCTAAACCAACCACACTGCTCAGCAAGAATCGCCCTTCCCACAACTCCAGCCACAATACTCTGAACTTGTAGCATCCCAGTGCCGCAAATCCACATAAACAGTCCAGAGTCTTACCTGGAGTGTGGAGATGGAGGCACTGAGGGCTTTGCTCGGGCTTTAATAGAGTCAAATAAACCATCGCTTTACCACACAGGATAGAAAGAGTGTACTAGGAGGGCATTTCTTCATAAAAATGAAGAAGATGGTCTGGGTGGCTATGCTGCGCTTCACACTCTCTTGGCTCATGATGCACGCAGGGGACATGTTTTTAGGATCTTATGCTTGTTTGGCCAATGGGACAACTCGCACCTTCTTGTGTCTTGGCAGCAAAGTGCATCAGATGCCATGCCAAATACCAAAAAATACCACATACGTGTAAGTATATGCACTTTATACATTACACATTTGTTACAATACCCTGTTCTATTAACATCATGGGAGTCAAAAAATACTGCATTAGATGAGACAAAAATTGGTAGAATTTTACATGCCTTCAGAAAAATTGTAAAATGAAAGCGTTTCAAACTGCAGTCTTTGTTTCATTTACTTGTTACCTACACATCCCAGGGATAATGGTTTTAACTGAAAAATGGTCTATTATTTAATGTGATAATTGCTTTAAAATATATAATCCAATAGAATGCAAACTCTGTTACTTCTTATTTTTGGTGGACAAACATATAGAGCACATGCATGTATATATGCAAAAGTATATAGAATTTAGGTTAGACATTTGCACAGGATTATAATACAACAAATATGCTTCAATTTCTAAAAGAATAGTCTGACATTTCTCATGAAAACCTGTTGTACAGCAGTAGCATTCCTTTATTGTTTTCAAGCCGATTGTTGTTCTTGGTTTTGCGAATTTTGACTGACAACAAAATTATGCTGCTGTTGTGATTCCTGAAACATATATTTTGCAATCTCAAGGCTGTTGGATTCCACACGCACAGTTCAGCCTTGGACTGGTGGGGTGAGTGGTAATAGCCTGTTTTTTCATTCATCATTAATTTTTTTTTTTCAAGCATAAGAAGCTATTCTCATTCAGCATGTTTGACTCTGACTGAGAAAGAGAGGGAAGGAGGGAAAGAAGAGCACATGCTCAGCACGTAGGCTCATTAAACCTGGGTGGTTTGTTATAACTTTTATTTCTGTGAGCAGTTTGTGCTCACATCAGGTGACGTCACTCTCAGAGACACCTGCCTCTGTAGCTGTTAGCTTTAAGCCCAGTGTCATCCCTCACACTGCTTAAGCTACACCATGCTGTATTCCTGCATAACTTTCCAGAATAGGACTTTATGTTCAAGCTGGCTACTTTTTATTTCAGCCATTTTTGGGTGAGCACAAGGAAGGATACAAGAGTCCTGCACCATGTGTCTGAGCAACACAAATTTGCTACTTAGCTAGAACATACAGTTCTGCGCTTGATAGGAGCTGATAGAGGAGACACAGGGCTGCAGATGGCTCCCTTCATTCTGAATAATATCGTAACCGCAGACAATCCAGACACATTCCTATGCAGACATCCCATGTGGACCAATGTTAGAATATTCCACAAAGACACAAAGATAGAGACGGAGAAAAACAACAGAATTTTCACCTGAAGTGAATTTATCATTCTCATTCTGTGAAAGGAAACAAAAGATGAAAATAGCTCAATAAAAGCAGAAGTAATAAAAAGACAATGTTTTACATGATTAAAAACAGTTTCGACACAGATAAAGAGATAAAAAAGATAAAGAAACATAATAAATAACAATAATAAGTAATAAGAAAGACCTTAAAGACTGTAAAGTGAGCTAAGCAAAATAAAACTCTCTCAATGTTTTTTAATAATTGTTCATACAAACATATTAGGAATAAATCTATTTGCAAGAACATACTGTGGTCCAAACAAAGCTTCTTGATGTATTCTTTAATTGCAAGAGTGTGTGTGTGTGTGTGTGTGTGTGTGTGTGTGTGTGTGTGTGTGTGTGTGTGTGTGTGTGTGTGTGTGTGTGTGTGTGTGTATAAATAACGTGCTACAAAATCCATTGATTGTTAGCGATATCAAGAAAGAGCATTCATACTTTCCACGAGAGTTGTTTTCGCATTACGCCACGTGTCTGAATCAGCCGCTTCTTAGAACTATTTTTTCTCTCCCATGAATCAATCTATTCAAACAAGAAGAAAAAAGAACACTTGCATGTATTGCACTTGTCTCTGAATTCTACAGTGTAGAAAATGATAGGTACTCTCCATCCCATTTTATTTTTAATCTAACAAAAGCATATTATATTTGCACTGGCAAGTCCAGACACAACTGCTTTTCAAGTTAATGTTTTTGTACTGATCGGACCAGACATTTCATCTCCTCACTTTAACATGAAGAGAACATTTACTGCTTAAAGCATTTTTTTTCTCCTACTTTGCATTTGGTTGCATGCCATGTCATGCCAGCAAATTGCTTATAGTCGGCATAATAATCATACTTTTTTTGTCAATCATCTGGTGCTGCTGTTTGAATGAGTAATACGTTTTTCTTCTTTTTTTTTATCTGGGCCATTTAGTTTTCATGATTATTTTATTCATTACACTTCATCCCAGTTAGTGCGTATGAAGAGTTTATCAGTCGACCTGTCATCCGATGTTACAGATAAGTAGATAACTCAGATGTTTTTGTGCTGGGTAAAAATATTGGGTAGCACAATACATAAACTGCTCATAAACATGCCATGCAAGACATGATATGCTGTTATAAGTCACAGAGATTTAGAGCTTACACTGAGTTTTATGTGTCATTTGATGAATGTTCTCTAATGAGCAAATGGTTTATTATATTCTATTATAACCCAAACATGTATATCATCACATCGTCATCATGCTTGAAGTACATGTTATATTCCCTTTGGCATTATAATCATACACCTGACATATAGAGCTTATAAAACGCTGTGTTCATTCATGACAATGTTATTCTATCATATGTATTTGTCTATCATAAAGGCTGATACCTCACTCTGTTCTTATTACTTTTTATTACACATTTCCACATGTTCCACATGTACCTTATAAATCGGTAATTTCCGTGTACTTTATTTTACTTTATTTGGTGCCCCAATCATTATTCTATCTTCAGATTCGGTCAAAAGCATTTATTTCTAACTCTGATAACATTTATACATTTCAAACAAAAGTTGTTCTCTATATCATAAAATCTAGAAGAAACTATGCAGACTAGAACACACTAAGTGAAAATTCGCTATTACAGTTATTGCCAATAATGATAACGTGACAAGACTTTTATTACTCACCCCTATTATGACAAGATGTTCAGGTCTTGTGACACTGGGTTGAAGTCAAGCATTATCATCTGGCATAAAAACATAAACTAGATTTATGAAATATTTATATAAAAATGTGTAAAGGTGTCATTTGGACTGTAAATATGAGTAATGGGGAAAGGTTGGTTTGTTAAAAAAGATTTCATCTTCTATTATTTAGACCATTTCAGAATATCCCAGATACACAGTGCTAGTCTACATGATGCGTGTGTGACACTGTACTTTCTAGATCTATAGCTTGCAAGGAGGACTGCACATCCAAAAAACCCCAAAAATGTTAGGGTACTGTGTTAATGTTAGGCGCTGGGCAACAAATAATCAACGAAAAAACAACAGAAAAAGCCCGCACACTGATAAACTGCTGCAATAAATTTAATGGTGCAATGTTTCGACCATCAGGTCTTCGTCAGGCACAATATAAAAATGAGATCACCTCACCTCTATAAATAGGAAACAGGTGTAGGCCTTAATTACACTCTCTTTCAAAATAAGGCACACTTTTAAAAAAAAAAAAAGGCACAATTTTTTTTAGATTTTATTTTTTATTTTTCTGTGTATCTTTGTAACATGTGAGTTGATTAATGTTTGTGTATAGTGTGCCTTATTTTGAAAGCGAGTATAATTAAGGCATTCACCTGTTTCCTATTTATAGAGGTGAGGTGATCTCATTTTTATATTGTGCCTGACGAAGACCTGATGGTCGAAACGTTGCACCATTAAATTTATTGGAGCAGTTTATCAGTGTACTTTCTAGCACAGTCATGCGATTGATATATTAATAACACTGTAATATGTTTAATGCCGAAACATTAAATACATATTAGTGTTTTTTTTTACTCTGTTAATGTATTACATGCGGAAAATCATTGTATAAAAAACTTTCTTTATGGTCAGGGAGATCAAGCTGACTCAGATCATCATGTTTCCAAGTAAAGCCATGTCATCCCTTCATGACCTTAAGCGCATGTGAGTAAAAATATTAAAGAACCACTTTACCTGCCATGTGTTTTTCTGTGTGTCTGGTGTTTTTGTTTTTAAAGTGAAAAGTCAAAAATATTCGGTATTTAGTCTGGATTAAACATGTTTAGTCTTTGATATTGAGAAGGGACAAAACACATGAGATATGAATTGCAGAAATATAGCAGTCATGAGAAGAACATATATTGTAAATTAGGTGCAAGCCTTGGTTTAGAACGACCTTAAAAGTATGAAACACTTGAAATTAAATGTAGATTAATACTACAGATGTGATTTCCTCAAGATGATCATTAAGAGGGTAAACATATAGTAAACTGTACTTTTTTTTTTACAACCAAATTAGGCTTTTATTACTAGCTTTAATATTGTGTGTGTTGCTGATGATATCAGTGTGAAATGATCATTATGGCTGTTATCACTCTCTCAGAATGGTGTCGGAGAACGGAGTCCTCCAGAGTATTGAAGCCTACGCGTTTGCGAACCTGACTAAACTGGAAGAGATGTATGTTTTTAGCTTGAACCAGTTGTACCATTATATACCTTCATCAATGAATTGTATTCTGCAACAGAAACAACAAATACAAAGAAAAGTAACACTATTAACAATCATTCTAATAGCACGCACAAAATGTATCTTTTACATGGTTTTCTTCATTACAGTACTATTACTAAATCAAAAAATCTTGTCAGAATGGACAGAAATACATTCTGGGGACTTCCAAGACTGAGATATCTGTGAGTATGACTTTTTCTGTATTCTTCTAGGGCAGGGGTGTCAAACTCATTTTGGTCTGGGGGCCGCATACAGCTTAATCTGATCTCAAGGGGCCAGACCAGTAAACTCATAGAAAAATTACATAGAACTAACAATAAGTCCATTTTTTTTCTTTGTATTAGTGCAAAGAAGAAGTAAATTATAAAAATCTTTATATTAAATGAATTGTCTTTTTACAAAAATATATTATGAACAACCTAAGTAGTATGTGCAATTTCAACAACACTTTTACCCAGTTTAACATTTATTTAAGTGCATTATGCAAAAAAAAAACTGAACACAATTATTGCACAATGGCGCAAAACATTTAGTCACAGGTTTGTAGAACTTAAAAAGACTGTCCTGCATGTTAACATAAATCAAACATCAAAATATAGAAACTGTTTAAAATCCAATTTCCAATTCCGGGAAGCAATTCTGAATACATGAATTGACTCCACACACTTAAAATCTTAAGTGGCAGCTGTTTTAAAAAGAAAAACTTTGTAAAAAATGTTCATTTATACATAAGTATGTATGTTTTTTTAAAGTAAACAAATTAATTTGATCAATTTGCCCCTGAAACTTTCGTTTTCATCGTTTAGCCTGCACATGTGCATCAATATCAGGCATTATGTCCTGAGTAGCAGCCAATTTTCTCCGATATTTGAGAAATGCTTCCGAAAACTGCGTTGAAGCACCAAACTAAACCAAAATCAAAACAAACGTGTAGCCAATGAGCAGAAAGGGGCGGGGCTTGTCAATATGGGCAGAGAGAGTGTTCAGTGCACATGTGTGTAATTAGCAGAAAGCAGTATTAACATTGACATGGAGGATAAAAACAAAGAAAGAAAGCAAAGAAGTAGGACGTGTTAATATAATCAGCTTTCCAGCGCTGGAGAGAACTGAAGGAGCGGGCCACATATTCACAGATTGGAGTTTCCCGAGTCAATAACTCCTGAGCTAAACGCTGTTACTACACAAATAACACCTCTTTTCTGTTGTAGTAATGTAAAGAGGCAGCTACAACCGTGTTTTGTGTAGTAACAGCGTTTAGCTCAGGTGTTATTGACTAAAATGTCACTCAGACCCTGATGCTCAGTACTACCATCTGCTGGTAGTTCCGCCGAAAATGAAAATTATTTTTTTTTCATATTACAGATTTACCCCCGGGCCGGACTGAACTCCCTGGCTGGCCGGTTCCGGCCCGTGGGCCGTATGTTTGACACCCCTGTTCTAGGGCAAAAGGAATGTATGCCCTTTAGGGTTTCTGTCTAAACTTCATGGTGAAATTCGCTGTAACGTTTCAGCAAAAGGCAGAAAGGTCCAAACACATCTCGTTACTCTATCAAAGAACTGTTTTACAAGAAACCTACAAAGTTTAGTGTTTTGTTTGGCTTTATTGATGAACTAGTTTCATTAAATCTACATCAGTGTGTCTGTGTACGTTTCAGGACTATTTCAAACACAGGCCTCACAGTCTTACCTGACTTCTCCAATGTCCAGTCTGCTGCTTTTGAATTCCTGTTGTAAGTATAGAATACTTTTTCTGTACAGTATTTTCAGTGTGTGTGTGTGTATAGATATAGACGTATCAAAAGATTCATTTATATACATTTATAGATAGATGTTTGTATGTTTGTCATTGTGTCCCTATAAATTATCTAATACATCAGGTTTTAACCCAGGTATTGGATAAATATCTTAGATGTATGTCTAAAAGTGTTTATTAAAGCTTGAGTAAGGCTGTTATGCTTTTTAGTGACCTAGAAGATAACATGCATATTCAAGTGATTCCCAGCAATGCTTTTGTGGGACTTACCAGTGGTACAATAACCGAACTGTAAGTATATTCTGGAAGAGGATCATTGTTTCTTCCTTTATTTGTACTACATGGTACAATAATAAAAACTGTGAGATTACACTTTTACTATTGTTATCTCATCCTAAAGGAGACTAACAAAGAATGGAATCACCGAAGTGGACATAAATGCCTTTAACGGCACCAAAATAGAAAAACTGTAAGTGCCATCAAAATGTGTTTGTTATAAATACATACATAAAAACATCTCTATAAAAAAGTTCATCTCTGACACAACCTCCACCCTCCCCCAGGTTTCTCATGGGAAACCAACAGCTGAAGCGTATCCACAACTACGCCTTCCTTGGTGCTGAAGGCCCCCTCGTTCTGTAAGCATGAGCAGCTCTCAAAGTCAACAACAATCCAACCCACCAGCTGCATCACACAGTCCAGCAAGAACTTTTACACCACTGCCTATTCAGCTTTCCCTGGTCTTACTACATAAGTCAGTTAATTTGGCTTTATCACACTGTAGCAATACAATAAAAAAGTTACACTCCTTATTTATATTTTGCTAAATGTTTCATGATATTTCTTGCGTAATTAAATCTACACTGGTAACTCAAACCCTGAAACTCTACCCCATGAAAAAGAAGGTGAATTATATAGTGTTCTATTTTCAACGGGATTTTAATAAAAAATTAATGAAAGTGTTCAAAAGAAATGTTCTCTTAATATATGTTCGCTTAAACATACTGTATATTACAGTCTGCAGCTGGCATAAGATTTCTATTATAAATGAGTATTGAGTAAATCAGTTTTCCATTCTTCTTCAGTAAAGGAAAGCTTACTGTCTGTTGTAACTGCTCATTGGATACATTTGCAGAGGATAGATATTGAGTGTGTGTTTGTTTGTTTGTTTGTTTGTTTATTTATTTGTTGAGAAACACCCTGGAGTTTCTTGTTTAGTGTCACATGCATAGACATCAGTTGCAAAATTCAAGCTACAGAAATACTTCCCACATTCGTTAGTAATATTTACCTGAGGCAGATGTGCTTGTTTGTACAGGGACATCTCCCGCACTGCAATCAGTTCCTTGCCAGAGAACATGCTGAGGAGACTGAAGCTGCTGATTGCCACATCAGTCTATTCTCTGAGATGGCTACCCAACCTGGAGATATTCACAGAGCTCACTCAGGCCAACCTCACGTACCCAAGCCACTGCTGTGCCTTCAAAAACTTCAAAAAGAACAAGTAAGTAAAGCTGTTCTTTAGCTGATAAGATACACAATTTTGCTTTGATTGTGGTCACTATAGGATTTCAGTGATCATTACAGCATAGCCAGGAGGTCCATGATTTATTGGCCACTTCAATTGAATGGGCTTAATTTAAAAACTAAAATTAATTGTTATTTAATAGTAAAAAGGTCACTGTCATATTGTGTCTTCATACATCTGAATTAATTACTGCATGTTTTGTGTGCGCATATAGGTCAGCGAAGAACCATTTTTGTAACGATTCCATTCGCAACGAGGAGCCACATTTCTTTAAGGAGCACTGTAAGGATGTGATAGAAGTGAGCTGCTACCCCAAGCCAGATGCCTTCAACCCATGCGAGGACATCATGGGCTTCACCTTCCTGCGTGTCCTCATCTGGTTTATCAGTGTGCTGGCAGTCTTGGGAAACTTCACCGTTCTGTTAGTGCTCCTCAGTAGCCGTACAAAGCTAACAGTACCCAGGTTTCTGATGTGCCATTTGGCATTTGCTGATTTCTGCATGGGCCTCTACTTACTGATAATCGCCTCAGTGGATGTACAAACCCGATCGCACTACTACAACTATGGCATCGAGTGGCAAACCGGTGCTGGGTGCAGCTCGGCAGGCTTCCTGACAGTTTTTGCGAGTGAGCTTTCTGTATACACGCTAACAGCTATCACACTCGAGCGCTGGCATACCATTACCTACGCCATGCGCCTGGAGCGCCAACTCCGTTTACACCATGCGTGTGGAGTCATGGCGTTGGGTTGGCTCTTTTCGGTCCTTGCTGCTCTAATGCCAGTGATAGGTGTGAGCAGCTACATGAAGACCAGCATATGTCTACCCATGGATGTAGAGACGGTGTCATCACAGGTCTACGTGATGTTGCTGCTCATTCTCAATGTACTTGCATTTATGGCAGTTTGCACTTGCTATGTGCGCATCTACCTCACAGTGCGGCACCCTGCTTCGGTGCCTGACAGTGCCGATGCCCGTGTGGCCAAGCGCATGGCTGTGCTAGTCTTCACAGACTTCCTGTGCATGGCACCCATCTCGTTCTTTGCCATCTCGGCAGCTCTCAGGCAACCACTTATCACCGTTTCACATGCCAAGGTACTGCTTGTGCTCTTCTACCCTATCAATTCATGTGCCAATCCCTTCCTCTATGCCTTCTTCACCAAAAACTTCAAGCTGGACTTCTTTCTTCTCACCAGTCGCTTTGGCTGTTTCGAGTCACATGCCCGTGTCTATCGCACAGAAACATCTTCTCTACATAATGGCCCTAGGATGTGCTCAGCCAAGAATAGTGATGGGACGCTATACTCACTGGGACATGTTGCTCATCCCCACTGACCCCCAAAAACTTTCCAAATTCATACACCATAAGCTATTGTCGTCTACATATGATCTATTCCATGCTGCTTGGACTTCAAAAACCATAAAAAGGAAATTAATACATCTGTACAAAATTTGCTATCATCAAATATATGTGTGCAAAATAGCCTCAAACTCACTGAGGTTTCTTGCTTTTTCTTGGCTCTTATCTCAGCACTTCCTTCATTTAGCACATACAGTATGTTCAGTGTCACAGTAACCTTGCAGCCAGAGCCGAGTCCAGATGTTATGCCAGAAGGGACCTGACTCGGTAGGTGTCAAAATCGTTCAATTTTTGATTTACATCTTCGTCCTTGAATAAACCAGCATGAAAAATGAAACGGAGGCTTATTGACCAGAATAGGGGTGATTCACTGAGACCCAAAGGCAGCTTATCAATGCACCTGCACTTGTGTTGGGGAACAAGACACGGGTCAGGTGAACAATTTCCTCCTTGAAATTGTCAGTGTGAAAGAATAGGTGGGAGATGAGAGATGTGTGGCAGCTGCAGCTGGACTCTGTTGAATGAAGATACACAGGAAGAGGAATTTGGTATGATGATATGCCTCACGTATCAAGGCCTGGGGTTCAAGGCTACGGGTCAAGGGCTAAGCGAACAGAAGAACCACACACAGTGAATATCCAAAAATATACTGCATCAAATAATACTGCATCTATAAATACATGCATCTATCCAACTTGTTTTTTTACATGTACAATAGTTCTATTAGCAATAATTAAATTGCAATCCAAGCGATCAGAACAGCTGTTTATATGCTTTCGGTGTGAAATGAGTTAGTCATGATGTAAGTATTTTTAAATAGGGTATAAATAAATTTACACACTGACCACTAGTGGTGTATTTCTCCTGTTCTATTTCAGCTTTTTTGTTCAATATGCCATATGTAAGGGAGACTGGGGTCAATATCAATTGCTCCAATCAGGAACAGGCTACAGTGATGCCACTCAGTCTGCACATGCTCAGTAGCAAGCTCTGCCTGTCTGCAAAATAACACCAATTTAGTCACAGCTCTAAAGAACCTAGCATCAAAAATCAGATTTTAAATGATTCGTCACAAAAATGTAAAAAAGTCCACTTGGTTGAAAAATGGTTTCCTTTTTCCCCAAGAATGAATCACCAAATTTCGATTGCTTCAAATACTGCAAAGCATCGAACAACTTTGTTTTCTTTATAAATCAATACCGATCATATAATTACATGTCACAGACTTAATGAACAGAGTTCTGAACTGAGTCAGGGTGACTATTTTTTTTAACATAATTTTATACATCCTTTAATATTAACTTAAAGGAAGCAGAAAGAATTGTGAATAACAACCAAAGTACCCATCATGTGTGATGGCACTTTAGGATATACCAAGTGCTTCATCTGACCCCACACCTCTTAAAAAAATGATTCGAAAGCCAACGCGCTACTTACATTTTTAAACACCAGGTGGCCTCGCTGCACAATGACACCAATATAAGACTTAATTGTAATAAAATAAATCATCAAAGACAGACATAAAAGAAACCCTTTTTTATTTTAATACCATATATAATGCAACAATTGCATATCTTTGGCAAAAATAAACTTTATAAACATTTTATTAACATAGGTTAGCTTACAAAACCAAAAGATGGAAGTCTGTCAGACAGACATGGCAGACAAATGCAAGCAAACTGATTGGCAGCTCTGAATTAGTGGAGCAGAATAGTAATAATAATAATAATAATAATAATAATAATAATAATAATAATAATAATAATAATAAACAATTATCACTATGCTGTATCACAGAGAGAGGTCAGATATTCAGAAGTCAATACTCCTGTTTGGGGAGAAACAAGTGGCTGCTTTTACAAGCTTTAATTCTAACACTACAGCTCTGTCACTCTCTCCTCTAAACCTCCTCTAGTAATACTTGCATCCTGTGTTATCACTATGTACAAATAGAGGGGAAATTGGCAGCCTTGGCAAAAGTGTTTGGGCAGCAACTTGAAAATGGCAACAGTTAAAGTGATGCAATTAAATAGAGAAGTGTTAAAAGGTCATCATGAAATTTGCTGAAAAGCTTCACAGGTACCACAGGACTAGTGAGCTCACACACAGGATACAGGATATGTCCTGATACATTTTAGTAGCACCATGATTCAACAGGCTCCGTCGTTTGCCGTAGAAGTTCCCCGCCTGTCGGGTGCAATCGTTCCTGATTAGAGCTTAATTTAGCCATCACAAGAAAGAGGTGAGTGGTATTTCACTTACTTAGGCAGTTAAAACAATGATCAAAACAAAAAAAGGATGAGAGTTGCAAAGATAGCGGCAACACCCCTGATGGTTTAACATAAAGTAGGAGTTTAGACAGAGAGCCTGAATAGTCCAGTACTCGTGCCAAACCCAGTCCTGGTAGTAGCAGGTTCTGAGGATATCAGCTTCCTGTCTCATCAGTTTGACTTCCGTTCCCATGACTTCCTCATTTACAGAGCTGCAGAAAGGCAAGTGTTTTTTTCCTTTCTTCCCACAGCCGCTTTTCTTCCAGAGCCCACATTGTCTCCAGTTTCCTCTTGAGCCAGAACAACTCTCTCGAGGTCATCTGTGCAGCGGAGTGCTACATCCAAACCCGAAGCACAAGCCCCATGCATACAGATCCTGCTAAAGTCCACTGAAGATTTATTTCGAAAACCCTGCTCTGACTTCTCTCAGCACTTGTGTCGGATTGGTCAGACAGCTCTGAAGCTGTGACGTAATAATGACACCTATAGAAATGGGTTGCTGAAGAGAGAAAAAAGTTCTTGGTTAAATCTGGCCTCTTTGCATTGTGTCCTATAGTTTAAATGCTTAAGTGACACACGTTTAAACGTATGTGGGGAAATAATTCTGGAGATGTAATGGCACAGGACTACACTTACTACGGAGATAATCGTTGGATAAATACTGAAGTGAATGCAAAGAGCCACCGCTCTACTTTCATGCTGTTCTCTCAACTACAGTGATACTGCTCAGGGAGGTTAGGGTTGGGGCACTGATCCAATCAGGATGAAGAGGAAAGTCACATGGATTTGACATCATAGCTACGAGTGCACGGGGCTTCAGGGGACACGTCATCTTTACCAGACGAAATACAAAAAACAGCAGTACAAAAATAAAATAACTACAAGTATTTAGGTCAACTAATTATTGCATTTATCATTGTATCATATTTCTTAACTGAAGTCTTATGATCCAAAATCAATGGCACTTTTAAATCTTTTTTTCTTATCTAGCTTTTCGTCATTATGCTGAAGCCCAAGCCACTTGTGAAAGTCATGCATTCATTCTCAAGATATATACATTTGTGTTGTTTTTTTTAAGAGGTGGAAGCATGCAAATCTCCTCTGAGTTTTTTTTTCCCCTCCCCAAAAAGTTCTCTTTTTTCTCCCCTCAAACTCTTTTAGTTGTGAATGTAGGTTGGTGGATGATTTAACTTTTTTTTTTCTCTCCTAATCTTTTCTGTACAACAAACAAAAGCATCAGTATGGCTTTTCTCTCCTGTGTTTGTGTTAGTATTGCCTGTTGGATGAGATGATTGGAATATTTTGAGGAAAAAAAAAAAAAAGGATTAATTTCAAACAAATTAACTTCAACCAGAGGAGAGAGGCCAGAACAGGCCACAGGAACGAGTCACATAGTGAGGGGTGTAAAGGGAAACAAAAGAATGAGCAGGCTAAAGAGCCCGGCTTCATTTCCTGTCCAGCTTCCTGCTCTTGCGTCTCGTGGCACCGAGGCTGGTTCGAATGCCTGCTAGGTGCAGAAGCGAGCCAGCTGCCTCTTTCAACTCATCATCTACATCAGGCTTGGAATCATGTCTGGCCCTCTTTAATGGAGGGTGGCTACCGTTTGCCAAGCCTGCTCTCTCTTGTTGCCCGTGTGTGGGAGCACTGGAACCCGTTGTCTGCTGCGGAGAGGGAGACACGGGGACGCTGCTGTAGTTGTGGTCCTGTTTTGGATCTCGGCTTACCACCACCAGATCCCTCCGGGAAAGATCGATCGGTCCCTCTTGCTCATCTGAGACAGAGAGATTATCAGAACAACCGGTGAAAATCTCCTCTAAACCTCGAAAAAAAGGGATGTGAATAAATATGTCTAGACAAAACATGAGATGAAAGACAAAAACTATAGGAGAGGAAATGACAGAAAGATGGATGGCATCTGTATAATGGTGCTCTCTTACATGGGTCAATGTTCTGCTCTGAGGCAGACTTTAACAGCATCATGGCAGTGGCAGCGTCAAAATCACATTCTGAAACAAACAAAAAAAAAAAAAAAACATCGAATGGACACAGGTTTGACAGTCAGTGCGCCGGTCTAGGTTTGTGTGTATGTGCGTGTACGTGAATGAATGAGCCACTTTCAGCCAGAGTGATCCTACATTACAAAAGCACCAGTGCCTTGGTTGTCAAGGTTACAAAATACAGGCAAGAGATGGCATTTGCACTCGGTGTGGCCCAGCAGAGGATGAGGGAACAAAAGGAGCCGAGATGAGTGATCTGCTTAAATGTGTAATGATAGATTTGCTAATGGTGTGTGAAGGATATGACCCACTTAAAGTCCTTCAGAAGAGAACGGATGCTCGGAGGCACTGTAGTTAAGTCCACTTACCCTTTAGAGAGTAGCCTTGCTCCAAGGAGAACAGGTGACAAGGAGGAGAAGAGGCACTGCGGAGAACAGAGAGACATTCATTATGCACAGAACTGACACTGGAGCTTTAGGGCTGCACAAAATGGACAAAAAATAGCATATTGTAATTATATCGCTAAACATATACCTGACTTCCTTCAGCTTTGTTTTCTCTACAACCTAACTATCGTTGCTGAACCAACCCGACCTTGAACAAGCATGTTTTATACTGTGTTTACTACATGCCTCATTAAACAAAACGTACAATCTTCGATACGATGACAGCAGATGGGAGTAAAATGTTGCTGCTCGTACGTGATAACCAATTGAGTGTCAAATAATGAAGTAATTATATTTCTTATTTTCAACTCATTAATAACCGTTTAAATCACTTTGAAAATAATCATTTAAAGGTTTAAATTATTTTATTAAATTGAGGTTTGTTCAATTTCACAGTTACTATCAAAATCCAGTATTAGAAACCTAGAAAGGATATATTTTGTTGCTTTTAATATATAAAAGGAATATGAGTATGCTATTGTTCATCACAAATGACAAGTGGACAAATGAACAGCTCAAACAAATGGCTACTGAGCCCTGGTTTAAAGCATATTGCTGAAGATGGTCACCTGGGAGGAGAGGCAGGTGGCGTGCAGAAAGCTTGTGCGCTCGGGAAGTGCTGTTTCTTCAGGGCTTGCATCAGCGTGGGCCGGAACTCAGGGTGAACACACCACAGAGAGCCTTTCCCATTGGCCTGAATTAAAAAGAGGGAAGGAGTCGAATGCCAAGAAATGAGCATGACTTCAGCAAGCTGTTTTCAGGAAGCACTGCAAATACACACCTTTATGTGCTTACTCATAGCCACACCACATGCACACATGCACACACACGCATGTACACACACACACACAACACAATACAGGAGTAAACCAATTGTCATTGTGTAGCATTCAGTGATACATAATAGTCTATTTATGCAAAAAGCCCCAGAAGCTTCCTCAGGCAACATGGTTGAACAGCTCAGAACTGGTTGTGTGTGTGTGTGTGTGTGTGTGTGCGTGCGTGTGTGTGTGTTTGCTTGTTTGTCTGCATGTTCATGCATGTGTGTGTGTGCATGTTGGCTTGTGTACATAAAACCCGACTCATCACCTCTTTGTCTGAGGTGTGGCCCTGCAGGGTTAATATGACCTTGACTCAAATCATCAGCCGGGCTCATAAACAGGAAAGAGGAAACATCGCCATGGCAACAGACACCAGGCTGCGCCACGTGAAACCCACAGATTCACTCAGACACACACATTAACGTAACACATCACATCATCGAGTCATCTCGCTTTCTGCAGGTCGTGCTGAAAAGAAATGGAAGCTTGACTGTAAACCTGCGCAATCGGTTATGTGGCCTGCTCTCAGAAATGAACATCAACTCTCCTGTTTCAGCCTGGCCACAAATACGATAAAGTCTATTTTACATTAAAAAAAAAAAAGTCCACACATACACAGTACATCTTGATAAGATTGGAAACTTGTGCATTTACACTTAGACTCATGTTTCTGGGTAACTAAAACACATACTGAACCTGGTGAACTATGCAAATAAGCAGAACAGCCAACTTCCTGTGTCTTTTTTGCTCTTTGTAAAAGACTCAAATTTGTTGCGTCAAAACAGCGTAATTCAATTAAACAGCCACATTTTTTCTAAAGATCAAGTGACAAAGTTTAACTGTTTAATACGTTGTGCACCGTGTGCATTTCAATTACGACCACAAGTCTCTCTCCTGTAGAAAAATAATAAACGACTGTGTGTGATGAAGCCTGACACCAGAAAGAGTTACTATTACGACCTGAAGCTGATTACTTTACAATTACAGCACAACATAGCGTTTTATTGCTCTTATACCGTGGCAATTTGCCAACAGTAACAAATCTGTATTAAATACTAAATCACGGGTCATCCTTTTTATCCATTTATTGTTATGTTGTGGAAAGTCTTGGAAAGAAATAGTGTGACGTTCATAGTACATCAAAAAAAACCCCACCCCCCCCACCCACCCACACACACACACACACAATTTTTGTTACCATGAAACCACAAAATCATTAAAGTCGCAGCTTCGATTCGACATGAAGTTACAGCTTTTAAATCACCGTCTCCTTCCAAAAATGTTCACTTATCATCTCACAGAAATGTTCAACATATCGTTATAAACGTTTCTTTTTTTAAATCTGGTTGTTGTGAAATGTCCATCAAACAAGGTCCTGTGCGCTTTGTTACTATAGAACCCACGAAGTGTGCATTAATATAACCCCTGCTGCTGTGGTAGAAAATAATCAGTGTGGTTTTATGTCTTGTATTGGAACATGTTTGTCAGACGTGGCTCAGCAAAAAAACATCTATTTCTCCACACTGATTAAATGCATCTCTAACCTCCCTGTGTGTTTTTTAATCTTAATCAGATTTATTTATTTAATACCTGCTTTGATGATATAATCCTGATATTCAGGACAATGAAAAACACGATCGCTAAACACGCGTAGGTGTTCTTACCTTCCCCAGGCCGCGCTCCACCTTGCGGAAGCACTTGTTCAGAGACAGGTTGTGCCGCACCGAGTTCTTCCATCCTGTGGGAGCGCTGGAGAAGTATGGGAAGTGTTCCAGGATCCAGCCATAGATGTCCTTTACAGGAAGGGATTTACTGGGAGACTGTTCAATAGCCATGTAGATCAGAAGCGAGAAGGAAAAAGGAGGCTTGGATTTGAGGGGATCCCGTTCACTACCTGGACTCCCAGATGAGACAGATGAAGAGGACGAGGACAGACTGTGTCCACGTGGAGAGCCCACACTACCCTCGATGTCAAACAAAGGACCACTGCAAGACTGCGCATCTCCAAGAGTGAAGTTCTGCAGCAGGTTCTCGTGGAGCCAGTTCAGATTAGTCAGCTCGTCGTCCTCGGGTTCGAGTCGGGACCTGCTTACGGCCCCAGATGGACCGATCCTGTCCAGACTAGTGGCTAGAGGGCTGGAGGCACTTTCTGCTTCTGGGAGAGTTCCTGCTCCGCACATACCCTGAGATCCTGGAGAGTCGGCTTTCTTATCTGGAGACATCCCGATTATCGGACCCATCAAACTTGGAGGGTCTGTTTGAGAAAAGATAAAAGGGAAAAGAAGATAGAAGAGTTATTAAGATTCAATTTTACAGACTGAAGTACCTAAACCCAGATTACAGGTCTGCAGTGGTTTGCATATTAAGGCGTTACTTCTTGAAATAATCTACAGTTCCTGAACGTCAGTTTTGTTGTATATTTGTTGATTAAATCACACTGGTGTTCCGTGCATTGTGATTCTAAACATTTCTGGAAACATTTCACTTTATTGTTAAAATCATTTCTGAATCTTGCATTCTCTCCACTTCCTCTTCCAGTAATTTATTTCCATGTGACCTACAATAGCTTCATATTAAAGACAAAACCACAGCCAAAGACCGTATTACAAAAGAACAAACAACACGCAATGTCTAGAATTACAGGCTTTAATTACCAAAAACTGTGTCACATCACAAATCCACGGTCCCTGGTCGATCGAGAACTTGGGACGCTGTGACGTGTTTTTGCGTGTTCTAGCATGTCTATGTGGGTTTACCGGTTTCTTTCCACCTCTCAAAAACAATCCAGTAGATGGTTTCCCTATGCCAAATTGTCCCTAGGTGTGAATGTGTGTGCATTAGCTGAGATTAACTAGTGTCCCATAAACGGTGTATTTGTGCATTGCACGCTGAGTTCCCAGAATCCACTGACAGGATAAAGTGGTGAACTGAAGATGAAGCGATAATAAAATTTGTTCTCATGGAGGCTGGCCAATGATGTGTAGGGCTGTCACGATTCTGAAATTTGGGTGACGGTTAATTGTCAAATAAATAATTGCGATTATGACAATTTATTGCCTGTTTTGGAGCTTTAGCGATTAATTGTTTGTTTTAGGACATTGACGATTTATTGTTTGCGATATACAAGTAACACACTTCACACATTTAAATGCATTTAATATAGTTATTGATTCAGTGAATAATATAAACTATATCTTTCAGAAATACGAACATTCTGTACATAACAGAGACCATCACAATACCGTGATCATAAGAAGAGACTGTAGATTCCAAATAAAACCATGTTCACATATTCAGAAATTTCCTGTCAGTTCAGTGAGCTGTGAGGTAAAGAGCTGTAAAGCTCATGTGTAGAGTCGTGTATGAGCTGGACCACATGTATGTAGTAGCAGAAAAAAAAGGAATTTCGGGATTGCCGCTTTAAAATGCTTTTCCTAGCAATTTATATTGCTCGTTAAAGCTCTGGAGCATTTCTTTAAATGCTGGTTGTTCCGCCGTATTAAAACGGCTGCATCTCCTTCGCAACGTACCTCATAACACTGTCTGTTCATGTGCGCCATATGATGCGGTCACGTTTATATTTCGTTACCCGTTCGAAGCCTTCGCTATTGCCAGCTGACGGAATATACGTGCGGCTGTGGATTCTGCAAATTCAGTGGGATGATGTGTCTTTATATGGTTTCTAAGATTTGTGGTGTTGGTGCCTTTTGCCTTTATTTCTCTTTTACATATTCAACACACTGCTGTGTCAATGTCTTTCAAACGTCCTTTTTCATATTAAATCCATCTTTTCTGTATTATTATCACGCTGATATGGCTCAGTGATGGAAAACCAGGCAGAACAGCGTCATTTGAAGTGAACACGCGTATTTGCTTAGCGTAATGCGTGCAGAGAAAGTGTGCTGGATGAAGGGTGATGCAGGTACTACAAGTTCCCTCTTATGGCTAATAAAAGTGCGCAATAATCGCGGTTGGATACAACAACCGCGATTATGTCAAACAACTGCGATCATACGGTTATTTAATAATCATAACAGCCTTATTGATGTGCGAAACTGCATAGTGATTTGTTCTATAAAACATTAGAGTTCGATTGATACACGTTATGAACTCAGTGAATAATACACCATTTGAGTCACGGCTCTTTTCAGTCGCATTCTGCTTTGAAATGTTAGTTAAATGTTCAGCTTTCAGCTTCCTTTAAACAGCATAACGTCTGTATCGTGAACTTGAACTGGGGCAGTGACGAAAGCTTGATTAGCACACGTGCAGAACGTATGCGAAAGTTTCCATCGTTTACGTAATCCGTTTTTCAATTTAATGCGTTATTTTTAAAAAACATATTTATTTATCGATTTAAGAGTATACGCTTTATTGTTTTTGTTTGAATTATTAATCAAATCATTAGGCTTCATATAGACAATAGAAACTGTAGACAGTCAGTCACTCATCTGATCCTCCACTCTTCTTTGCTTCTCTCTTTCCCTGCTACTTTCCTAAGTGAATTGAAAGGCTCTTGAAAGGATCCTCAGCACAATGTTAAGGGCCTCTTAGAACTCTACTCAAATGTCTGTAAGGACCCTGATCATCGCCATCAGCTTAAAAATTGCACTGGAACAGCGACGGCCTCGCCAATCTAACCACCAAAGAAACACAGCGCAAGCCACAGCTCCTGAATCCAGAGCTCAATAATGCCGTCTGTGAACAAAAGTGACAAAGAGACGCGAGAGACAGACAGCCTAGAGGAACAGGAAGCCCTGAGAGTCCTGGCGACCAATCAGAGCGCTGCCTAGATGCAGGCTAAATGGCTTCCACTGATGGACGGCCACGGAAATCACGCCGAATACACTGATGAATAAATAATCAGCTCAAGCGAATGGGATCTGGCTGGCAGTCTTGGGGAGAGTGACTGCTTCGCTCTCTTGCTACTACCACTCAAATGAGGCACTGCCATGGAAACCATACAGCTCGTCAATAAATAAATAATCACCTAAAGTGCTGCTCTGAATCACACACTCTCCTACCTATCTCCATGCCTCTCTCCCTCTCTCACTTTCAGGAAAGTGGTTTGGGGGAGGGACGTTTGTTCCTCTTTCATGACGTTTTGTCCCTTACACTATAGACGAGTCAAAAAAAAAAAACCTGTTCCTGTTTGCCTGAGGAACTCTTCTTGTTGACAAAATCATCAGCTCAGTTTCAGCAGAATACAGGAAACTGTTTAGTGAAACCTGAGAACGAGCCGCCTGGAATCTCTGCTTGGGAGGGAAGTGGACACTTCAAAATGTCGCTCTTCTCTACAAAAGACCTATATTAGCAGTTTATCCAGAGCATGTTTGGAACAGCTTGTGTCGGTTCGTCTGCTGGCCCTGCACTCTGCTCTCGTCCCTGCATCACACACGCTCTTATTAACCTCCATTAGCAAGACAAAGCCAACCTGCTCCGGCTAGCTCATCAGCACATCGACGAGCTCATCATCCTCGAAAAGAAACAATGCTAATGACGCCGTTCAACGGCTCTCAGCCACTTCAAACACAAACACAGACAATGTGTATGGGTGGAGCAGCTGCAAAACACACACACACAGGCACACACACACACACAGGCACACCTTCATTTGAATAGCCAATGTATGGGCATGGAATTTTCCAACACACACAATCACAAAGCTGTCCTCTCAATTAGAAGTGCTCTGCTGGGTTTTTTTTCTTCTTGCAGCTAAAAATAAAAAATGTTGTGAAAGACATTCACTTATTTGCTTCCTGTCTCAATAATGAAAGCAGAGTTCTTGTATCATCAGAGTTATCGGCTCCCCATAGAGAAAGCAACGCACCTTTTAACAGAGATGAATTTGCTAAAAATAACCACCTTTTCCCTTATCGTCAACCGGCACTGGCGGCCTCATTTCCATCAGCGTTTAAGGGATTCATTCAGCACTGAACTGCCTCTGTGCTATGAAAGAGATATTCGCAAACATGGCAAAGCGAGTGCTTTTTGGGATGGTGGTGAGGAAACTATAATAATCGGATAATAATCTAGACGTAAATGTGTACAGAGTTACAAGGAATTGAAGTGAGTATGGAAATCTAATCGATGCTTCAAAAGCCAGTTTATGCAGGACACCTGGGAGGACGTTTTGCTGAGACAGAATTGAGACTGAAATGCAAAAAAGACGATTAAAACTAATGTTAGTGACACTGAGAAAAGAAACACTCCGGTCACTTTTTAGTGGAACATTCACACACTCACACACACACACACACACACACACACACACACACACACACACACACACACACACACACACACACACACCCCTAAAGACCTCTTGACACACGCACGTGACTTTGGTTGGAATGTAAACAGTTAATTTGGATTTAAAACCAGAGTAAATTCAGTCAGAATCTCTCAAATATAAGCCAACTGTGCACTGCATGGCCCAAAATGTGCAATCAGCCCTCCTCAACTAATATGTCACAGTCAGAAATACTTACAGAGATGACTTTCTCTCTTGCGCTTACAACGTTCTTATGACAGGCAGATCAGGCGTAAGTCAGCAGCTCCCGGAGTTTCTTGGGTGTTTTGGGAGATTTGATCTGACTCAGCAGGACGGTCACCTAGCCTCATTACACAGCTGTCAGAGACTAACAACTGGCATAGATACGGAGACTCTCTCACCTTGAAAGAAAAAAAAATCCTGAATTCAGATATTTTCACTTACAAAGGTCACTGACGCTGTGTGAAAATGACTCACCTTCCAGACCTCTTTCTCTTGACACAAACCAATTCAGACTCTGAAACTCCTTAGTGGTGTTAGAAACTCATTTCCTAACTTAGAACGATGTCTCAGTCACTAATTTGCTTAGCGTCCAATTTTGAGCACCATGTGGTCATGTTTCAAAGCCCACGCTTCTTAGGATCAGACATAAAGTGTTATGGAATCTGCAAAGCTGTAATCCTAAACCTGGTAGACATTGCATCATTGTGGCTCAGGTTTCTATTCTGAGCAAGCCAAACTCAAAAAAAAAAATAATAATAATAAAATAAAAAAAAAGCAAATTCAAAACCTGAAATAAGACTCCATTATGCAGTTCAGAGATTAGGTTTTTAACATTCACTGGGGGAAATCTTTTAGCCTTTATTTATGAATTCTCTAATCGCTGATGATATTCTGCCAATTTAAATTATGTCTACACATAATTATATATATAAACAATAACTAATATAAACAAACATGCTACTGCAGTTGAAAGCTAGTCTATCGTCCACTTATCAATTAGACAGTGAGCAATCTATTTTGCTAGACGTTTTGAGTCATTTGTGTGTGTACACATAATCCACATGGTCCTTGTGCATTCTGTCGCCTCAGCACACTGCCTGCTCCTCGTCCCGTGTCACCCTCACACCCTGCCATCTCAATTAAACACACCCAGTTCATTCAGGCAGGAGTGACCCACACAAAGGAGGCCATTGTGCACAGGGTGACACGGGGGGCTGCGGCTCTCCGCATCAAGGCAGCGCTCGACATTAGCATGGCCATCAATAGGCAAAGAGGCCCTGGGTTCAGAGGCAAAATCTAAATCTTTCAGAAGGAAAAAGAGGGATGGCAGAGAAAGCGAGCAGTGCTGAAGATGGAGGACTCAAGGCTGGCTTGAAGCAGGATGGGAGTGGGGGCTGGGAGCGCGCTCTGGCCGTGGGTCACATTTGCAAATGAAATCCAGAGCAGTGCCTCCATTTGATTACCACGCCCCGGTGTCATGGCGCAACCATGGCAACCCAAGCGTCCCGGCCTCCCGGGGACGCCAGACTACATCTCTTGGCCCATCACTGAGGGCACGGTGAACAAAAAGAGGTGAACCGAGAAATATGTGCAGATGGGCCATAACACGAAGATGGAAGGAGGAGGAGGAAGAGGAGGAAGGGGGAAACGGCAAACAAAGGCATGGTCGTTAGTGGAAAGCAGGGACACAAGTAGGACCTGCTTGCTCAGTGGTACCATTTGGAAATCTGGTCCACCCAGTTAGATGCCGCAGTAGGGTCTTAATTAAAAAAAATTGCACACCCTTAGAGAAGTCAGTTATTTTTGACCATTAACAAACAACTATATTTGATCGAGAGCAAGACCCATGTAACAATACTCAAAGAGCACATTCAAGCCAGTCTTTCAAAAAAAAAAAAATTCGGGACTAATAAAACAAACGGCTGCATTTTCTTATTCTCTGAAAGAACACTTCCATGCAAGGAAAAGCCAGAACATATCCGTCTTTGTGCAAGTCATAATGAGGCTAATTAATTTCCCAGGCTAGTGTCAGGAGAGCAGCAATAAGCAAGGGATCATTTGCTGTGCCCTACAAGAGCCCTCCAGAGAGCAACACTAAACAGACAACCATCGTACCATTCAGTAATCCAGAGTCACAGTCAGGCCTTGAGAAATCACACTGGACGATTCCCATTCTGAAAGCAAGCACTAACATGACCTGAATCACAAACTATAACCCCACAAACAGAGGCTGTTGAGTAGCTTCCAACTGGTGAGCTGATAGATGGTCAAACTTCTGGTGGTCAAGCGAATTAAAATTGATATCTACTGTTATTCACCCTCATTCCCTTTAATGTTACACCAGTTACAACATACAACAGACACATGCATCAATAATACAACAGCATTTGTAGGCTGGGGGTTTGTATGTTCTTTGTTCGTTTGTTTGTATGTGTTTTAAAGCACAGATAGGATTTTTTTCGTTGAAAATTTCCTTCAGTTCAACTCCAAGTATGACCCGGCGTTAACAAAAGGGTTGTTCACCACTATAATGACCAGGATGATCACGTCACCTAAACAACACTGGACTATTATCTACAAGCTGTGTGTGACTGTTGTGTGTTTACAGTGTGAGGCGTTGGAGTGGATACACTTTCAGCCATGAAACCAGAACTAAATGACATGATCATGTGACAACATCTACTGGTCGTCGATCCCTCCCTTTTTCTCTTGTTTCTGAGCACTATCTCTCTCTCTCTCTCTCTCTCTCTCTCTCTCTCTCTCTCTCACACACACACTCTCTCTCTCACACACACACATTCTCCGTCTCTCTCTGTCACATTCTCTCTGTCTCGCTATCTCTCTATCTCTGAGACCACGTGTCAGTGTCAGTCACAGAATGCAGCCTGTGCCGGAAATGAACGACACTGTCGTCGACTACACAATGTGTTAATATGGACGTGATCAGACATATCAGCGTGTCGGAACGCCACGTACGTCTAAAGTCACACGTCAAACGACACTCAGCACGTAAATAAGTCAGAAGACATCCTCACCTTGTGCGCCTTCATCAATCACACACACTTTAAACAGCTCAAAGTTCATCCATAACACCATAAACACACAGTTCACCACCGTCACGTTCATTAATAACCTTTTAACACACGTCAAAAACGTGTTATCTCGCGTATTTCATCCTTATACGTTTCCTTCTCTTTAGTTTGACGTGAGGGGAAAAGTTCTTAAACACGTCTTTAAACACAACACGATGTCAGGAAACCTTCGCTAAAGCCGAAATGTTTATGAGCGTCGCTTTGAAATGTTTCAGTGTGAAGTAAACAGCTCAGTTAGCAAAGGCTGGCTAACATGTAGCATTGAAGCTAACGCGCTTCTTCTTCTTCACACTCGCTTCGTTTCTGTGAAACTACGTGCCGCTGGATATTTATAGCTCTCGCTGGATAACGTTGTTCGTGTGAAGAGACGAGACGAAACGCGGGTTTAACGGAGCACACGGACGCGTTGTGTGGAGGCTGAAAGGCGAAATGCGTGCCTTCTTCTGATTCAACTTAGTTAGCTAGCCGGATCACATGGTCTGTTTGCGCCTCATGGTGAAACAAAACAAGTCAAATAACCCGAATTGAACACCATAACAATCACGGGAGTAAAACCACGTCGAGTAAACATCCCGTTCATCAAAGATTCGATGTGAATTCAATTAAACGCACGACACACAGCAGGACTGAGGTGTTTTTTTGTGGGTTTTTTTATTGCCCCGGAATTTTACATGACACGTAACAATATTCTTATTGTTATTATAATACAGCTCGGTTTATATGTCAAAATCTTACTGAATCCCGCCGAAACGTTTAACGGGAACGAAGTGAAAAGACACTGACTTACATTCGTGCATACTAAAAGGTCGTTTCAGACTCCGCAGCTCCGGTGTGTTTCATGCAGTCGCTTTTTCTCTGCTGTAGCTACTGTGTCAAAAGATCAGCAGCTGCTTCCTCCATCCGCGCGCACACAGATCACGCCGCACAGCAACGCTACCGTACCCCCCCGTCCGTCGCCATAGCAACAAGGCCCCTCCAGCCAATCAGAGCGGAGCTCTCCGATATCCCCTGACAACTGCCGCAGCGCACTGTAGCCTCTTTTTTTTTTTTTTTAGCAAACCTAAGCAATTGCGCTGTTCACAGTTCATTCCTATATTTACACCACGTGTTGCCTCTGAGTCGCGATGCTTCTCTATGCACCGTCACCGTACACGTTACACCATTTGTTATGCTTTCAGGGTGATACGGATGAACGCGCGTGCACGCACGCAAAAAAATAGCACTGTGTGACGTGATGCTCTCGATTATCACGTCTCTCTGGTGTGCATGGTTGCTTTAAAATGCATAATCTCAGAGGGAACGTGGAGAAAAACGAGGTCAGATACCCGTGACGTCATTCGGCGGGGGAAGTCCTGGAGGCGGGTCGTGATGAAGGGATGTCGGTGGTGAAGTAAGAACCGTTTCACTGTTTACCCGAGATCGAATTCACGGAAGTGTGGTGTCTGATTATAATGGGTCAGGCTACAGACTGAAATAACAATATAGACACCAGTAATTATCTTCCCTTCAGCCCTGCCATTTAGAGCACAATTCAGTAACAATAGCAAGACACCATGATCCCATGTCACCATGTCAGAAATCTAACATGGTTCATAAGGAGTACTTTCACTTTAAACACCAGCTAAACCAGTATGGTGAGTTGCCCTTCCTCCATCTTCTGTATAAACACATTAGTCATTTTCTCATGCAGGTTACTTTGCAGTGTATACACTTATTGAAGCACTGGCTAGGGGTAGCCAGTGTCCCTAGTGTGAAGCATGACCACCCCAGTGTCCCTAGTGTGAAGCATGGCCACCCCAGTGTCCTTAGTGTGAAGCCTGGGGACAGTGTCCCTAATGTGAAGCTTAGGGCCAGTGTCCCTAGTGTGAAGCCTAGGACCAGTGTCCCTAGTGTAAAGCCTATGGCCAGTGTCCCTATTGTGAAGTGTGGCCACCCCAGGTTCTCTAGTGTGAAGCCTAGCCACCCGTGTCCCTAGTGAGAAGCCTGAGGCCAGTGTCCCTAGTGTGAAGCCTGACCACCCAAGTGTCCCTAGTGCGAAGCTCGGCCACCCAAGTGTCCCTAGTGTGAAGCCTGGTAACCCCAGTGTCCCTAGTGTGATGCTTGGCCACCCCAGTGTCCCTAGTGTGAAGCATGGCCACCTCATGCTTGTTAATTACTACTAGTACTTAGTAGTACTAGTACTAATAGTCAGCATGTTTACCAGTCATATGATGCAAAACTAAAAGTTTTGGTAAGAAAAATATCTTGGTATGATTATTTGTAACTTTGCTAGACAACAATCAAATGCTGTTTAGTATTTATTAAGTTTTCAGTAAGTTGTAGGCCCAACTTGGCAACCCTCCTATTGTAAAATGTCAGGCTAAATCCCCAGTGTAGCTCATTTATTCCTTAACAGTGTTTGTCCAGAGGATCAACACTGACCAGATCTTATTTGCCACAGCAATGACATTGAGATGGTAGCATGGTGTTAGAGCTGTACTGGTATGTATATATCAGGCACACCAGCATTGCTGGGATTTTTAAACACCTTACTATCTATGCTAGGCTGAGAAACAGCACACCAACTGAAAATGTCCACCCAACAGCAACGCTTTTGTCAGAAACAGACACGGTTGAAGTGCCAGATAATACATAGTGGACAAGTAAAGATTGTGTACTCACTAGATGATGTCTAATAATATTGCTAGTATAAATATTTAAAGACTTATTAAACAATTTTAATTATTCTTTCTAATAATGGATATGGAAGAGGAAATCTGACAGGTCGTACTGCTAATGAGTTGGTAATTGTGATACTACAAACTGCATCCATGTGGTATATTTTACTGATGGTTAATGCCAATGCTACAAGATTTTCTTGACCAAGTAATACATTTTTAAATGTGATATGCAGCCAGAAAAAAAAATCAGAAAAATGTATTATTCATTATTATAGTCTAATTTGTACTATTTGAATTATTTGTTTAAGATCACAGATATCTCATTCGGATACGTTTGGTCTTCCAGGCTAAATGTTTTATGATTTCTGTTAACAGTCAATCAGCAGATATAAAGACAGCCTACAGTTGTGCACATGTTCTGACCAAATCTAAAGAGCTGCACAAACACTAACCAGTTTAATATCCAAACCACTGTGTCACTAGAACACACATTGGCAGATAACAGCTCAAGGCCAAGAGTATGTGCAAACAATACATGTTTTCATTTAATCAAGCATGAGTCCTGCCGGTTAGTAAGGTACGTCTAATTGAATGCCACAACAAAGAAACACGTAAAATACGTGCACATATTGGAATGCCAAATATGGTGCATAAAATACTCACATGATGATGATACAGTATCCAGTAACAGTGAAAACTTTATGACCTTTTTGGAGTTACTAACTTTAAGTGATTAAGGTTGCAAACCACAGACCCAAATGGATCAGGCTTCCAAACATTATTCAAGACCAACTGTTAGCGAGTAAGAGAAAATTTTAAATACCAAGTATGTTCTTTAGTAGAAAAACGTAAAGCAAATTAGTTGTTAATCATCCATAAAATAAGCTTATAATGAAAAAAAAAATCAACTGAGACAATTCTAACTTTATAATGAATACTGATAGTATTGTACTATCCTGTCTTAAGGATGATAAACACACCACCCGCTGGTCTCAGTCAACACAGGCTGTTGTAGAATTTGAAGGGCCCTTGTTTAGCTTGTTTGCGCAGAGAACACCTATATTTACCTGGGTATTGAGGAAAGCCTGGGCTTTATGAATTGAGTCAATAATGACCTAGATGTCTTATCAGTGACTGGATAAAAACCCTCTAAGGCAAGCTGCAGTAAAATTCTCCAATAGTGTGGAGCATTGCATATTTAAGGACTTTGCTCTCCCAATATTTGCTTGCCGTACAAAGACAACCTGGCCTATTGGCTACTTACACCCAGGCCACACCTGTAACCATTATAGTACTACCTTTTACAGTAATTAACACAGGCATGTTTATCATGCTCTTAAAAAGACTTTTTTTTTTTAAATCTTTACAACTGTGTTGAAAGGCACAAGACACACATGGCAGTAGAATATCAGTGATGTGAATGCAGACATTTTTAAAGTATCAAATATTCTATATCAAAGAATAAACAAATATTAAGGCAATAACTATATTTGACAACCTTCTGACACCAAATTTGTAAATTCACACAAATAAAGCAATGAGCCTTGATCTAATAAAGTTTATTTTCTTAAAAATGACCAGTTTCCTTTTTGTTTTGTTTTCTAGGAAATTAAACCCTTTTTGAATTCACACTAGCATCTACATAATGGTTATTGAATACTTCACAATATATTAAGTCTAGATGTTATGGTACATGCATACAATTGCGGCAGCATGAGAAGCCACAGTCACCACAATACACAGAGATGGGGGTGAAGAGAGGGGCAAAAAGACAATGAGGCCGTAGAGACTTGTGTTTCAGCTTCGAAGAGGCCAGGGCCTTAAAACATGGCAAACTCCAGCAATGCTTTTCAATCATACTAATCACTCAAAAAAAAAAAAAAAATGAAACGGAAAGAAAAGAAAGAAAACAGGCACGTAATGGGTCAATGGCCAAAAGAAAAGAATATATTCTAATAAAACTGAGATATACTCAATCCTGTCCATGAAACTTTTACAGACTAGAATAAAAGCATAAGTGAAGCAGGACTTTGTATAAACATTAATAAATGTTCATAAACACTTCCATTAGAATCTTATTAGCACTTTAAAGTCTGGTTAGAAATCACTTTTCCAAATGTTTAGGTAGGGGGAAAAAAAAGGCCAGGGAAATGTCCCTGTTTGTCTAAATGGCAGTGAAAGGTAAAGCGAACACTGTGAGCTGGGGGACCACATGTAGGCTTTATAAGACTCACAGCCAGAGGAAAGTTTATAAAAAGGCAAAATAAATAATAAAATGAAAAGAACAAAATAATAAAAAAAAATAAACCCACCACACATTAACAACCGCTTCATACCATTGCCTATCGAAAACCATAGCTGGAGGATGTTGTAGTGTTTTCCAAATCCTTTTTTTTTTTCACTATTCCTCTTTCACAGAAAGAATTTATATGCTGAGACACAGTATGATTACAAGCCTAACATGCGCTAACGAAAATATTAATAACAATAATAATTATAATATATAATAAAATAAAAGACATTCAAATACTGTAAGATTTTGCTTGAAAATACAAAACTACATGAGAAAGCATTAAAATCATATTTGTTGATCAGAATAACATTAATGTTTAAAAAATAAAGAAAGAAGGAAAGAAAAGAAAAAGCAAGTGCTAACCACATTTTTTTCATTTTTTTTTATACCATACATATAACCAGCAAATCTGTTACCTAGAAACAGTTGCCAAGGAAGCCATGTCATCATGGCTCTCCCTCTTATCCAGGCAGCGTCTCTGGGGGGGAGGGGTGATGGCTGTGTGTTTCTGGCCACTGTTACGCCTGTACAAAACTGCAAAAGAACTTCACCTGAACCTGCACGCATCAGAGACTGCACAGGCTTATCGGTTTGGACATTTCCTTCGTTCTTCTGCTGAAAGTTGATGCCACTGTTGTCTATTCTCTTAATCTCCAGAATCCTGAGTCAACATATTGCTTCTCTGTGCAGCTCTTAACTCTTCCAAAGCTTTAGTCAACTATTAACTCTTTGCAGATTGAGAGCCAAGTGAATATGAACAGGGAATCTCTCGTATCCGCTTGCATCAGAACCCTTTTAGCAATATAGAGACATCTCTATCCAGAAAACAGGCAGAGATCCAAAGGAGTCCCATGTCTCCACTCAAAATGGTTTCCTTTACCATACAATTTATTCAAGTCTAAAAAGTTTGTTGTCCTGTCACGTTGTTTGCAGAGTCTTTCTAAGACCAGAGTTATAGAAGCTCTGACTTTATAGACAGGATAAATTAAAGACCAGGGTGCTGAGATGGAGAACAGGCTGAACCTCAGTTGTGTTGTAACGTGTTAGACTCTATAGGAGGCGCCGAGTCATACAGAGTGTCCGTGTCGTGTGTCGGCTCTCCAGCTAACGTGCAAGGGTTCGACAGTGTTCCCGCACCACAGTCACAGAAAAACCTATGTGGATTAGATCAGGCATGCATGAATTAGCTGGTATTAAACAAAAAACATACATAATCCAGGTATGTGCATTATGAACAATTAAGCTGTAGGACTAACCTATCATGTCGTATAAACTCAACATCATGCCCTTGGTGGCACTTCTTAATACAGTTCACACAGATTGCATTTCTGTCTGTTGTGTTACAGGTGTGGCACCTAAATCAGCAGAGGAGATAAAGGAAATGACATTAGCAAATTGGCAAAATTCTAAATTGTTGTAATGAGGTGATTGTCACACCGGTTACTGTACCTGTAAAAGTCGTGCATGGGATAGCTGGTGTAACTGGAAATCTTGTACAGGCACTGACCTCTGCTCACTGCTTTCTCTATGGCATCCTGATTGTTCATGATTTTGTTGTCTGACGGGTTAACAAGGAACGGTTGCATCAGATGTGACCAAGCAAACAAAGAGTATTTTTGGTGTTCGATAAAAATAATTACCTTTCATTGTGACATTGACACCAGAAGCAAGAAACAGCCCTCCAAATCTGTTATTGAATATTTGATTGCCTTCTAAAGTTGCAGTAGCATGGTTTGTTATCTCAATGCCTATACAGAGAAAATGATAAATACATGACCGCTATCAAAACAAAGCCTGTTACATGATCACTAATAAACAGAATTATTTTGTACAGTGTACAAAAGCCAACTGACCAGCAGCAAAGCCATCAAATATTCGGTTCTTCCGCAATACTGGGTGACTGTTAGTACTAATGAGGACACCAGCCTGGGCATTTCTGAAGATGTCATTTTCCTCCAACAATCCTGCATAAAGAAACATTTATAGCATTGCCTAAACCAACAATCATAGATCACATTGGGTCAACAAATTGCTGTTTATTTTTACATTTGTAATGCAACTCCAACTTCTTGAGCCTTACCCCTTCCACCGTTAAATATGCAGATACCACCATCTCGGCCATCATGGATCTTGTTCCTGCGTAGGGTGGGGTTGCTGTCAGTCTTAATCCATACTCCAGCCATGGCATTGTCAAATATCTCATTGTCCTCAATGAAGCCCAACCCTGAGGGAGAAAAAATGATGCATGATGGCCCTCATACTGTGTTCTTATAAAGAAGGGAGGATGGAGGAGGGAGGTGCCAAACTTACCAGAGTTGTAAACAAGAATACCTCCATTCTGCCCTCCCCAGATTTTGTTTCGTCTAATCTTAGGGTTGCTTCCAGTTCTGTGTGAAGATAAAAAAGGATTGGATATGTGGATGTGTTATGTTGTGGTTATGCAGTTCATATAAATTCTTTGGAACAGATGCAGAATCCTCACACTCACACAGACAAACCCACTGATATAGTCAATGATTACCGTACCTGATTTGTACACCAGAGTACATGTGGTTATAGATATCATTATCCTCCAATACACCATGACCATTATCATAGAAATACACTCCAACCTATAAACAGAAACCATGCCTAATAAAGGTAATAAAGCACAAATTGAAATAAAACATGAAATGTTAAATGGTGAAGGATCTCCCCACCTGTTTGCCACTGTGTATTCTGTTCCGCCTGAGCACGGGTGTGCTCCCTGTGGTCACCCACACTCCTGCTAGGGTGTTGCTATACACTTCATTCTCCTCAATAACACCCTGGCCCTTCTCATGCTACACATGATACACAGTAGTGCATACATCATTAGGCAAGGCCACAAAACATTTTTGGAACATTATGGCCATTTTATGACAATTAACTCCAGTAATTTAATCTATCTAAATAAATCTTTACTTACTACATAGATTCCTCCATGCTGTCCATCATGTATCTTGTTGTGTCGGACTATAGGGCAGCTGTTGGTTCGGATCTGAATGCCAGCCAGGGCGTTTCCATAAATATCATTGCCCTCTATGAGACCTCTGCCATCACCAAATATGTAAACGCCCCCTTGATTTCCATTGAAGATGGCATTACCCCTGAAAGAAAAATACAACATACAACTGTAGTCCCGAAAAGTTAAGAGGAAGGTAAGCTTATGTAGTGTAGACCGTTCTTTATTTAATCTGAATACATGTCCGAAAACCAAACAAGTTTCAAACATCTACAGTAGAAACAAACATTACTCTGATAGAAACCTTGTCTCAAAGTTTCAAAGTTAGGGACAGGTAAGGAACACTAACCTAATGGTGGGGTCACTGTTTGACGTGATCCACACACCAGCAAAGTTATTAGCATAGATCTTATTCTCTATAAACTGTCCCCGGCCCTTCTCGTGGACGTAGATGCCGCCTGTTTGGCCGTGGTGAATTTCACAGCGCACCACTGTGGGGTTGGCATACGCCTTTACCTCAAAACCTGCAATTCTGTTTCTATGTATGTTGCAGCTCTCAAAGTAGCCCTGTAGAGGGAGACAAAAAAAGAGAGAAGATTTCACTTAATGGCTGGCAAAGAGCAGTGAGATCATAAAGTCAAAATGGAGCATTGATCCTACCATGCCATGGTCAAATGTGAACACGCCAACATCTCTGCCATGATGGATATGGTTCCTCCTAATGATGGGGTTGCCATGGTTTTTCACCCAGATCCCCGCTAATGCATTGTTGGAGATTTCATTATCTTCATAAATGCCCTAGAAATGTCAAACAAACCCAATTACGCCAGCTCTCTGTTGTTGACCCTAGCAAATCTTACAATTTTAAGTGTTCACTATGCAATATAACCAGATGTTGTTTTGCTCATATTTAGAAGTAATGCCTCTTTTGACTTTGAAAAAAATGCTGAATGCGTTTCATTGCATGAATGTCATCATAAAGAAAACACTGGCTTAAAAAAGCAGTGATCACATTTAATCATTAAAAAAACAAAAAAAACCCACCAAAACTCAAAACCACCCACCCACCAAACCACAGCCCCCCACAGGGTATTACACAGGAGCAAGCAATGTTACAATATCTGCCTTTAGTTTTATTAGATAACCTTCAGTGTTGTCTAGTTAATAGGTGTAAGTGAAAGCTTATTGCTTAAAGCTCCTGAGACCACAAGAGGGCTCCCTTGAATAAAAAGTGAATAAAAAGCAAAGAAGAGCAAATATCGCAGTCATCTACAAGCCTGGCAAAGATACCACTAGACTTGAGACTTCACCACACTAGATTGTTAGCACACTCGTGTTAAAGCCATGACTAACTGTAAACATGAACAAATAAAGCAATACTTTATTACTAGCACAGGACAAGAAGGCCCAGTTGTGGTGGCAAATTTAAATCCAATATTCAAACTTCACTATGCAGTCTCACGTTATGGCAGTACGTGTGCACATTGTGTATTAAACCATCTGGGGCATAGGTAAAGTCTGAATACTTAGAGTATTTATTTTCACAAATCATATTTAAATTCTACGCAGTTGAACACCACCTCAAAACAGAATTTAATCTTAATTAAATTAATTTAACTTAATTAATTTAATTAACTTAATTAATTTAATTAAGATTTAATCTAACATATTTTAAGCCTAAATCACGTCCGTCTGAAATGTTCACTTAAAAGAAAACAAAACATTTCCAACCATCTCAAAGATAATTGCTCAGTTATTGTCAATGGTCCACTCAGTTAGACTCCGGGTCAAAGAATGCAATGCGGCAACACAACACAATTTCCCCGAGTAAGCTCTGTGGTGTTAAGTGAGAACTATAAGCATTAAAGTTGAAGCTTTGTAACAATGTCAAAGTGTGCCGGAGTGTACAGAGGAGACGGCGGGTGAACTGATCCCTTTATGCAGTAATGAAGCATGGGCTAATACCTACTGCCATATGCATCAGTACCAAGATTCTGCAGGAGGCTTTCTCTCTCATGCAGGCAGCCAGAAACAACGATCAAAGAGAATAGGCACACAGCCAGTGTGACCATTGCCTATACCACTACACAGTTATTAGCTGTGATAGGCAAGCAGTTTAGTGTAGGTTTGCCTTTCCATGAAATGTAGACAAAATTTTGGTTGACTTGATGAATATCTGAGTAAATAAGTGCTCTGCTGATGGACCTACTGGAGATTTTGATTGGGCTCTTACCTGCGCATGATCAGTGATGTAGAGCCCCACATTTTCACAGTCACTGATGTTGCAGTGCTTGATGGTGGGACATGCACCCTGACCACTTACACATACTGCCGAACCCACTGAAAGAAAAAGAAAAAAAAAAAAAAAGAGAGAGAATATCCATAAAGTAAATCACAAAGTAATTCACTTCATAAAGTGAAGCCCAAGCAGCAAATTGAGAGTGAGAGAGAGAGCAAGAGCACAAGCAAGAAACACTGCGATGTTACCTGTGCAGGTGCTGCGGATAATGCAGTGGTCAATATTCGGGCTGCAGTTCACTGTGATCTCCAGGCAGTGGTGTGCATTGTGATGCTGAGCTGATTTATCATCAGGGTTGAACTGTATATGGGAAACCAAATACTTAAGCATCCTGCCACCATAGTTTGACTTATCGGTTTAAAAACATGGAAGGGATACGCAGGACTTACCCTAATGGTCATGTAACCTACATATGCATCTTCTGAACCCTCCATAAACACAAATGTTGAATCTCTAGTGTTCTCAATGACAACCTTATCAGCTACTTTTCCAGGAGCTGTAAGAAGTGGATATTACAAATTTATTAATCTGGAAAAAAGACTATATGAAAGAAACGGATTTGGATTCATTTAGTTAAAAACTAGACTCACCTGCACCGATCATTGTAATGGGAGACTCGATGTAGATCCATTCATCTGTGTAGATTCCAGAATGAACAAATATTAGCCCATCAAAATGGGCCTCCTGAACTCCTCCCAATGCATCCTCAATGGTGTCATAGTACTACAAATCAGATCAAAACATTAGGTTGGGTAAGCAAGCATCTTTTTAGTAGGAAACGCCAAACAATGGAAACAATTTCATACCAGCATATTCTCTCTGCCTTTGTATCTGGCTGGATTGCTGTAAAAATGTTCTGCAAAGCCAGGCTTAACATGTGCACCTTTATACTGTAGGGGGGAAAAAAAGGAGGGGGCAAACAAATCGATCCATAGTTTCAAAATAATGAAAGCAACATGTTCAGTGTTTAACTGTGACTCAAATGGCAGAAGCTGTAGATCCCGCCCCTTTTTAAAGAATGCCCAAAGACGTTTAACCAAACACTCATACCAGTTGCTGAAAGCTTTCCTTCCATGGGTTAGGCTGCTCATATTCTTCAGGGTTTATTTGATAGAATTTCCCTGGTTCTGGATGCATCATGGGCCGTGTGTATTCAAACACCTCCATGTACAATCTTTTCCTGTGGTACATTTTAAGAACAATATCCAAATAAATTGGAGCTTCAATAATAAATAAAACCTCCAATAAGGGCCTTTATAGATGATACAGAACTATTAGTTGTGCCAATATATAAGCAATTTATAGTAACCTGTGACACTTTCTTACAGGTTTAATTCAAATTAGTACTGTAGAGTAGAAACATTAATATTCCCGTGATCACACTAATCTCATGATTCAACACCCACAGACACTCATCTGGAACATCATATTGCAAGAGAAAATGTGATTTGTCCGTTGGTTTATTTTCATATTTCTGCATGATCAGTAATATGAAGGGCAACAAATTGATATTTTGTAGTAAGTTAAATAAAACACGATAGAATTCATCTTATTCAAGAACAAAAACACAGATTACTACCTATAAACACTAAATAGTACAAAACTGATTGCTTACCAGAGAATAGGGTCATTAGCTAGCTCACTAAAGCGCTTGCAGACACAAGCAGCCTGACACAGATCTTGCTCTAGCAAGTAGGAAAAAATCTTCAGGACCACCTCATCTGGAAGCTTTTCTTGGAGATACTGTTCTGCAGGGGAAGCTAGAGGACAGGACAGGAGAAAAAAAAATGAAACCAGAGTGCTCCTGCTGTCCTTTTATTGTCCTACATCATTTATGCTAATGTAGAACAACTGACATGCCTGTGATCTATGAAATTCAAATGAGATATGCACATAAAACAGAACAGTCCACAGCTTAATGCTGCTAAAATCACTGAGCTTCAAACAGTTACCAAACTGCAAAATGAACAAAACTACAGAAACTAGCATTTCCCAGAATTCGCTATTAGAAATCTGTACCTGTATTAAAGCACATTCTTGTATGGGGAAAAAAAATTTCAAACCTGACAGTAAGGGGCCATTTTGTTATTTATCATTTGGGTGTTGAAATGAAGATTATTCCTCTCCTTAGCAATAGTAGCAAACAAAATATTTATGCTGGTCTTGCAATAAACAGAACACGAACACAAAGATACCACCAGGTACGCATGTTAAATTTCATGATAATGAAAAGCACAGAAATATTTAACCAGTCAAAAAAAAAACTATAAAAATTTTAAGTTAAGCTGCATTCGACCCATTAGCTGTTCATTAACTATAAGCTAAAGGCATTTCTTCAGGTGTCCACCCCTGTCAAATGTTTACTAAATAGGCTTCTATGTCTACATTTTCAGAGCAGTGAGAAATGACCATAAATGATCACTTACCTGGAAGGTCTTGGGACTTTCCTGACACTCGGGCACGTTTTGCTCTGTGACCAAAGGTTTCTGTTGCTGAAGTGGAGGCTCCCTGCAAACAGGAATATAAGGACCATTTGAAATCAATGCTGATACTAAATGTTTAAATCACTTACATTACTAACTCTCCCAATTGGACAGTATACTGTTTGTTCAGCTCCAAATGTGTTCTGATTTTTAACTACGCCACCATTCACACAAAACCCTCACATCTATATAGAAGTGCTAAGCTAAGTAAATCTAAGAAACACCATCAACAGAAGAAATTGTGTAAATTCATTTACTGTGTTATAAAGAGCAAGTACAAATGCACTGATATATGTAACATGTGACGTTATTTAACATATGACTGTTACCTCCATACTGCTTTTTGTGGGACACGCGGTTCTCTTAGGCAACAAAGACTTTCTGCGGAGTTGATATGGACTGTTTTGAGCTCCTGGACCAGATTCTTCTGCAACCATATCTGCAGGGACGTCCTCATCTGCAAAGAGGTGGGACAAAAGAAGAAAAACCTCAATCAGCTTTGCATTTTACATTTTACAGTAGGACCTCTCACCCTCTACAGCTATGCTGTATAATTATAGCATTTCTTCCCCTTTCTGGATGATTTCAGTGGGAAAATTTCAGTTGCCTGGGTTAAATAACCCCTTTTATAATGCTGCCCTCCTAGGGAAAATACTGCAGCCAAACCCACAGTGACTGAGATGCCCACTAAAAAGTCAAAACTAGATTAATCATAACAGAGCAAACACGTAAAAATAGATACACACTCGCAGGAAATTCATCAAAAGCCTACAAAAAAACAAAAAAAACAAAAAAAAACCCAAAACATTGATCTTAAAGCAAAGGAATCGCGTTACTTCATCTATGGTGGCTGACGTGACGTTCTTTACTTACTCCCACCAAAAAGAGATGAAAATAAGACGGCGAGCTAAGAATCATCTGCAAAACAGGACTATTCATCAAATTCTGTCTTGACCCTAATATGTGCAGGGATTTTTTTTTTTTTTGCATTAGATACTAACCTGTACTGCAGAATCCCTACACGTTCTTCACCGCTGTATGTGAAGGCCCTACCTACCTGGTGTACTGATCACCTGAGAGGTCTACAGTCTGTTCCTCCCTACTGCACATTTGGTACCTGGAGACAACATCCAAAATTTTTGAGATAAATGATGCTCTAGTCTTGTGTACTGCCACTGAAAACAAGTTGTATCCTCTTTATTTCAGCCAGACCTAATCTTCGGCAAATGACGACAAGATGTCCAAATGTTAACTCTTCTCTGCTCCTGAGTAGTGCAGTGGGTTTTGCAATACTGATAAGATTCCTGGTCTTCTCTAAAAAAGCAACATGTTGGTGGATTTACAGCTACATGTACAACATGGTTGAGGGTATATTTTACTACGGGATTGGATTTGCATGTTCAGACGTGTGACTGAATTGTACATCAAACTGAATGAATCAACACCTGCATGCGGATCAAAACCAGTGTGACATTAGCAGTGCAGTATTAATATTTGTAATTGATACAAAAAAAAAACAGACTACTATCTGAACTGAGTCCCTGAAGACATCTGATATATGGTCTATATCCTTACAGTAAACCAGCCTAGTCTGTGCAAGCTTTTGTTGCCAAGTTTATGTGAAACACCAGTCATGAGAACACGCTCTTATACAGTTCATACCCTATGTTGCAAGTGAACGCAAATACCAGCCCAATATCTAAAACCATCCCAAACATTAACATGGGAAACAGTGCTGCACTAAAGACAGTATGTTTAATAATAATGGGCTACGAATTACAGCAAATGGCAAAATCAGACTGAATGATTAGCTCAACAGACCACTTGAAATCAACCAACAATAAAAATGCCTGACAACACCAATACAAAGACCGATCAGAAGCACAGGGGTTTACCTTCCTGGGTGGGTGTTTGTGGGGAACCAAAACCAAAAAACACCCACTAGTCGATGATCCATGTTGGACGAAAAGGGTTAAAACGATGCTTTTATCACCACCACATAAAGTAGTCAATGGTTGCAAAGCAAACCAAGGCCTTGTCGACCGAGATGTTTAGTGAAACCATGGCGTTTCCAATGAGCTACCTACTGTTGACATGAACCTTAATAACAACACCGGACGGCTTGACAGTTACCCAACATAAACGTATACAATCCTGAAACACGAGCATTTTTTTTCACACCTCTTCAGTGTGAACCCAACTGCGTAGTTGCTGGTGGCTAGTTAGCTTAATTACTCACCGAGCTAGCTAGCCTGTAATCTGTTTGAAATAAAACAGTGAAATTTTAACAATGCTGCGACCCGGTAGTACATTTACACGTACTCACTGTCTGCGCTTCCTTCTTTTCTGTAACGGTGATTTGGGTGTTTTGTTCGCCTGACGGCGGGTAGATAAATAGATAGGTAGATAGATAGATAGATAGTTAGCTAGCAAACTAGCTAGTTAGCATTAGCTATCACTACATATACACTACAACCCCCCCTCTCCAAAATGGCAGCCCACCGGCTAGCTAGCTAAGCAGCTGCGCAACGCAGATTTAACATCCAAACACAGGATTTTGTTACGTTTTGACTCAATAATAAAATATTTTGTTTAGGATACACGTCCAAAACGTGCTACAAAGAGACGTTTAATTAGAGTTTCCTGACTTAACAAGACGTCAGAGTTTTAGCTGTAATCCCAGTGTTAGCCGAGAAGCTAACATTTGTCAGGCTAAACAAAGCGCGGCCTGTGGCCTGGCCTGTATGGCGCGGTCTGTAGAAGCCTCGACGTTTCCTGATCAAGCGTCTTAGTCGTCGAGGCTTTAATTGAGTTGATTCGGGTAAAAGCACGACAGCGGAACGAAGAGAAAAGACGAAAAAATGGCGATATGGTGGCGGCGTGTGAAGCACGTCTCACCTCTTTCGCCGTTGTTCCTCTCGGGCTGCACCGGGCGCGGCCTCGATACTCGCCTGGGTCTTCTGTTGGTCGCTCTGACGGAGTTCATTTGGCGAGTTGATTTTTTTTTGTTTGTTTGTTTGTTTGAAAAAACTCACAACGCTTTTTCCTCTAACGTCCCGCTTCCGTCGTTAACATGAGGGTCTTCGGTTTAAAACGGACCAACTGAAAGGCGTAAACAGTTGTATTTTCGCTGACGGAGAGCGAGTTTTTCGGGGTGTTCGGACAGCTCCCCCTGTACTGCTCGGTGCTGGAGCTCGGTGTCTCTCTCTCGCGCAGGAGGAGCCATTAACGCTAACGCACTCACAGGCACCGCGCGCACGCACGCGAGAGAGGGGAGGAGGGGAGGAGGGGGGAGGACATCACAAGGGATCCCTCTATTCACCAATGAAGTGCACGCGCACACCGCATCCGCTCACGCTCCACATTACACTGTGCGTCCTCTATACCTCTAATGTAGAGATTCATAATAAACATATCTAAAGATCGCGGTACTCAAAACACACACGAGGCACTTTAACGTGATCGCCCGACATGAATGTGCACGTGATTTAAATCACGTCAAACGGTTGCTTCTTTTAATTATCGTGAACCTTACAGAGCTGAGAGATATGATCGTGATATCGATACCGCGATATACTAGTATCAAGGTCCACTTTTCTGAACATTGTCAACATTATAAGGTGTGACTTACTTTATTTATTTATTTATTTATTTATTTATTTGATTATTTATTTATCTATTTATTATTACATGTTAACAAGTATTATATTATCTGTAAGTATATTCTCAGTAAATACTTTTGAAATGTTTTTTATTTGTTTGTTTGTTTGTCTATTTATTTATTTATTTATATATATATATATATATATATATATATATATATATATATATATATATATATATATATATATTTATTAAATGTTAACAAGTATTATATTATCTGTAAGTATATTCCCAGTAAATACTTTTGAAATGTTATTTATTTAATTGTTTGTTTGTTTGTTTGTTTTTATTACATGTTAACAAGTATTATATTATCTGTAAGTATATTCCCAGTAAATACTTTCGAAATGTTATTTATTTATTTATTTATTTATTTATTTATTTGTATATTTTTATTACGTGTTAACAAGTATTATATTATCTGTAAGTATATTCCCATTAAATACTTTTAAAATTTTATTTATTTATCTATCTATCTATCTATCTATCTATCTATCTATCTATCTATCTATCTATCTATCTATTTATTTATTTATTTTATTATTACGTCAACAAGTATTATATTATCTGTAAGTATATTCCCATTAAATACTTTTTAAATGTTATTCATTTATTTAATTTTTATTTATTACATGTTAACAAGTATTATATTATCTGTAAGTATATTCCCATTACATAATAAATAAATGTTATTTATTAAATAATAAAATGTTATTTATTTATTCGTGTATGTTATAAAAAATAACACCAGACACCAGTTGGAAACACATATAGAACAGGACCAACCAAAACCAAAATTGCACAACCGTTAATGCCTAGGAGCAATTTAGTTAAGCCACACACCTTGCTGATTTTACTTATTTATTTATTTGGGCGTTTGGACGAAACAGAAGAAAAGCCCACTCAAAAAGAGTACTCAAGACTCTGTATAAACAGTAACCAAGTTCAGGATCAAATCTGGGACACTGGAGATGTGACGTGGTAGTGGTACAGTACTTACAGCACCATATTTTCTTTACAGCCCTATTTTTGTTGAATATTTAAATTTTCCACTGCATTATTATTATTATTATTATTATTATTATTATTATTATTATTATTATTATTATTATTAATGCCTCTGTATTACTGTAAAGAAATTATACACACACACACACACACACACACACACACACACTTCGGATCACAACAACAACCCTGGTGCTGTGAGGCAAGTCTTTCTATAGGAGTTATAATCAATGCATTAATGCCAATTACATCTTTTATATTTTGAACCAAAATACATATTTCCATCCTTCAATGGACAATAAAGTGAATCGTTATCACAATCCATGATATCCATCTTACCTGAAAAGTTTACAGGCCCTTACAGGAACAGCATAAAAGCATAAAGCTTTGAGTATCGGTGGATCAGACTGAGGATCTTTTGGGCTGAAATTGAGTTGAATCCAAAAACCTCCAGCACATTAAACAATGCCACATATTAAGTAAAATCTGCAAGCCTGCATAAAGTCATCAGCATATTTTATATGAGGATACAGTACATTTTACATTAGTGTCTGTGTTTTTAAAATAAATAATTGTGGTCCAAGTCAGAAATGATCGGCTTGTGAAATAAAAAACCTTTACAGAGTTGTTTGATTGTCCTGATAAACTCAAGACCTTTTAAAGATGATCTCAGATGGCTTTATTAAACTTTCGGCACTATGATAAGATTGTTTTGCATGTACTGTACAACAAACCAAGATACAGGAAATGTATTAGTGAGACTTTATTACTACAGAAAATAAGAGAATATAGTCTTTAGATGCAGTAGTGTATATTACATTGACAGAATATTTATACTGTGCCCGGGAGGTTTCAAGAATGCCTTTAAACATTTACTTTTTCAATTTATGTTCAAACTTACAGCTAGTAGTCCAACACCTTAACCACTAAGCTAGTTAAGCCAGTTTCAAACCCAGATGTACGTGTGCATGGAAGAAAAAACTTGTAAATGGTATCCACCTGTGCATCTACTTTCTCTAGTGCTCATATTGCACAGGGTCACAGGTAACCTGAAGTCTATCCCAGGGGACACAAGGTGGGGAAACCATGGATGGGGGGCCAAATAATTTCAGGGCACAATCACACATACAATTTAGAGATGCCACAGCAGAGTACTAAACCCCTGAAGCACAGGGAGAACATTCAATCTCTAAAGCTAATCATTAAGACATCATGCCCCTCTTCATATAGTATGGAATATTTGTAAATTCTCACTCAGTAGGATTTTGTGCACTTTCCTATAATAATAATAACAAACAATAAATCCATATAATTAATTTAATACAACTGAAATATATTTTAGTCCTATTACATAATTCAAATTAACTTTAGCATTAAATCTACATATTAAAACGGATCTTTACAAAGATCAATATCCTGGCACAAATTTTACATAGTTTTCTTCTTATGATAAAACGTGCCTAATGACACAAATAAATCAAGAGGGCAATTTTGTTTATTCATCTTCTGTAAGTGCTTTATCCTGGTCAGGGTCACACTGCATCCAGTTCTCTGATATATGATTCACCCACTAGATGGCAAAATTTCCTTGATTTATTTTTCTCTACAATGCAGAATCGTTGGAGCGAACATGAACAAAACCTTCTAAGACAACCAAAAATTTCCTAACATAAAAATCCACCAGGAATATTCTGGTACAAATTCTGTTTGAAGGAAGCAACAAACACAAATAGGCAGAATACAGTCGTTTATTAGGAAAAACAATGAAATGCAAAAGGACATAACTCTAAAACAAGTTTATGCTATAGGTAAATCTTAGAGTATTATTACACATGGAAGGGAAATACACAAGAAATGCATTTCTTACAAGCATCAAGCTTTATGCCAATGTAGTTTTTGCATTCTCAATACGTGCAACTATGTCATTAACAAAGGAGTTGTTGTGGACGACCACCTCAGCCTTTAGTTTGCGTAGCTCCGCTTTGATAGCCTCATCAGTCATATCCTGGACAGGCAGAGCCTTCACCTTTCCCAAGAAATCCTCAATAATCTTCTCACCATCCTATTTGGTGAATCAACAGGAGGAAATAAACAGAAATGTGTCTGAGGTTTTGCAGAGCATCCAATAAATTACAGCGCATGTATGAAAAATAAAGGCAATATGTGCACACTCCGATTGTCTCACTTTTTTCTCCAAGCAACGCTTTTTAGCTTCAGGTCCAGCATCCTGATCTTCTCTAGACACATCCTGAAACTCCTCAAGCTCCAAAGCCTTTTCCCGAGCATAAGAAATGACATGCTTGGGGAAGTTAGCCAGCTCAGCCACGTGAATCCCAAAGCTCTGGTCACACACACCTGATATCGGCACATCCGAGTATTAAACACACAAGACACACAGGGCAAAGACAAAAGGGGGGGGGGGGGGATTTGGGGGAGAGAAAGAAGTGAAAATTTGTTGCCACTATACATTAGGGTTGTATAATTTGTAATTTCCTACAAGACAAAAGATTAAAATAACACAAAAACTACACAATTAGAAAGCCAGCAACAAAACGACAAAATCCTCTATATTTTGCTGTACTATATTATATAACTTATCTGTAAGCCATTATTGAAGAATATGTCTTTTACAATACTATTTTAAAACCCTATTATAAAAAATTGTATTACTAGACATACTATTATACTCTAAAATCGTAATAAAATATTTACATTTGGCATCTACACATTTTAATACCTGAAAAAGCCTTGCTTTTTGTTGCTGCTGCAGATAAAAACAAACACTATAAAAGAAATCTCTAGCCTTGAGCTGAGATCATAATGTGACAAGCTCCCCGGCAGACAATTGAGTGTTACTGTGACCAAAGACAGCAAGCAACAAAGATCTAGTTCAGAATTTTGTCATTAAAATCTCACAGTGGTGTCTCAAAGTTAGTCTATAAAAAAGGGTGGCATCGAAGGACAGCGTAGGATGCCATAAAACTCGCAGCAGTGTCACAAATATGGTAGTGAAAATGAATGTAAAATGGTAGCTGGTAGTGAAAAACTGTAAACGCAATATGCTAATGGACCATCATTAGAGAATCTTAATCAAATAATCTGACCGAGCAATCATACAGTTTGGTTTAGAATTCAAATATCTTGGCATCATCTTGCACACAGTGATAGGTATTATGAAAAAAGGGCCACTGTAATCACATTATCAATTAAAGCCAGTTTTAACGTGTAGTGTTGAATTTCATATTAAATATGACGGATACATGCAAACCACGTTCACCTTTCGCCCTCATACAATCAAAAGCGACTGACCGGGTTTCACCCTGTAGAGCATGGTGAGAGTGTTGTCTGTGGTCAGTGCAGTGACATGGAGGTTGTTCACAGTAGACACTTGTTGTGCTAAAGCGGTCAGCTCATGGAAGTGTGTGGCAAACAGGCAGAAAGATTTCAGGCGTGTGGCAATGTACTCAGAGATGGCCCAAGCCAAGCCAAAGCCATCATATGTGGAAGTCCCTCTCCCCAGTTCATCAATTATGATCAGAGAGTCCTCAGTGGCAGAACTGATGTTTAAAAGATGAAAAAACATGAAGATTTAACATACATTTACCCACAAGAACACATCAATGCTTAATGTCAATATTCATCGACTTGTCTATAAAGTGGTTTCTGAAATTGTTCTAATGGGATAAATGTAACACATTGTTCTGTAAGTGGTTAATAATAAAAATGTTGCTTAAAGATCAGAATTACTGACCGTAAAATAGACGCTGTCTCAAGCATCTCAGCCATAAATGTGGACACTCCTTTAATCTGGCTGTCCCCTGCACCAACACGGGCCAGCAGGCTGTCGACCACACTCACCTCCGCTTCATCACATGGCACAAAGCAGCCAACCTGCGCCATCAGCACAATCACACCCACCTGACGAATGTAGGTGGATTTCCCACCCATGTTTGGACCTACAGGGAAGTGTTGAAATGCACAGTGGGTGTTAAACGTTTTTTATGACGTTTTGTGAGTGTGTGTGATAAACTATAAACTATAGTGTATGTATGAGGTCCCCCATTACACAGTATATATACTGTAGCATCAGGCTGCAATTTCCAAAAATTTCTGTGTTTCCCTACACACCCCTGAACTAAAGGTGCCAGCACTGCTCAGAAAAATAGAAAATAAAGCAAACACTATGCACTTCTCAGCAGATGAAACAGCTACATTTCCTCATCTATGTGTCTACTTAATAAAATCACTTTTTTTAGCCAATCAAAACGACAATCCTGTCTTCTTGGTTTCTTTTAGCTTACTTGACCGAGGCCTTTGAATGCACAGGTTAAAGATCTGTCATATAACGTTTATGTAAAAGAGAAAGCAACTCCTACCAGAGGTAAAAGTATGTATTTTATATCCTGCATCCTTGTCCATTTCACAAAACTGGCTTTTCTGCTGGTCACAATTTATTTGCGTTTAATTCGACCTCTGCTTTAACTGAAAAAGCACAAAAGAACCCTACAAAAACAGGCTGGGAATGAAATTATACCATGTATGCAAACTGTAATTACATTTCCAGCATATAGCAGATGCCCTTATCCAGAGCGACTTACATTTCATCTAAGTTTTTTTTTTTACAACTGAGCAATTGAGGGTTAAGGGCCTTGCTCAGGGGCCCAGCAGTGGCACCCTGGTGGACCTTTGATTCAAACTCACAACCTTCCAATTGGTAAGACAACAGCCTAACCACTAGGCTACCACATATTTACACTGGAATAAAGGAATGCAATATAACAGAAGTCCATTAATGAGACTTTAATCTAAACATCTTTGTGCCTTATAAAGCCTGTACAAGCTTTTGATATGTTTGTAAGATTTATCTAATGTCAGCTGGTGTAAATTAAGCCTCCCTTTAATGGCCTGCTTCCCCATCCTACTCTTCAGCTCCAAAGAACCATGAAATTGATTTTTTCCAAGAACAGTGAGACAACATCGTACCTGTAATGATGTGAAACATCTCCTTTCCTTTAGTGAAGGTCACATCATTGGGAATAAAGGCCACGTCGTCCTGGGCTTCCACACAAGGATGACGTGCACCCTTCAGGATTAACCTGCCGCTCCCTTTCTCCAGTATCGTCGGCCTCACATAGGGCACAGGGGCAGCATGGGACACAACTGCAAAGCTCACCACTGCATCCAACTGTGCAATCACATCATTCAAGGTCTGCAGTGGGTCCACATAGCCTGTAGATCAAGCACAACATTGATACATGACCCTATCAGTGGTCATTCAGACTAACAAAAGGCTTTAAAAGACAGACATGCTCTTTACCAGCAGCGATGCTGATGATCTCTTTAACAATGGCATTCTGAGCCTCCTCATACTCTTCCCTGTTTTTGGTGTACTCCTCATTCAAAGAGCTCAGCTTACTGAAAAGCAGTTAAAACATCACCTTTCTGTTATCGCACACTGAAACCAGTTCATCCCATCACACTGAACTAGTCTAACCTGTTGGTGAAACGCACGCCGTTCTTTTGCACATCCAAGGTTGTGAATTTCTTATTGTTGCGCAGGGTTTTCTCCTCTTTGCAGGTCACACGGAAGTAGTATCCTATCTGTGCATTGGATTCCAGCTTTATTGTTTTGCCTGCATCCAAACCTACAGCACAGAAGAAGGAATGAAGCGAAGCAAAAAAAAAAAAAAAAAAAAAAAAAAAGAACTTTCTGAATCATTTGGGGATGGTAGGTGGTAGCCTTGTGATTTTAGGCATTGGTCTACGGATCGAAAGGTTGTGAGCTCAAATCCCAGGTCCACCAAGCTTCCAATGTTGCCCGTATGAAAAGTTGTATAAAAATGAGGTAAAAAATGTAAGTCGCCCTGGATAAGAGCACCTGCCAAATACCATAAATGCATCTAAATGTAGCTCTTAATAATAAAAAATAAAGCAGACTGAACTGGACTTAAACAAAATTACATTTATAAAATCGACAGAACGGTTTACATTTTTAACAAAAATGTGTTATAAACTTGCAGTTTTCTGTAAAATCAAATAACTTAAAATGTTTAGATCATCTAGTGTAGTCTTTATCTAAAAGAGACAACGATAAATCATGGTAGATTCCTTCGTACTAAGCTCTCGGGCTGCACTGTTTAAAGCTGCCTGCATGCTTTTCTCCAGCTTGTCCATGTCCTCCCTCAGTTCACTCAGTGTGGGGTCAAAGGAGGGTTTTACCAGAAATTCATGGTGCTCAATCTATAAATAGACACAAATAGCATTAACAGAATAATCATGAAGGAAAAAAATGACCTTGTACTGTACAGCAGAGATAAAGGAGAAATCCGGCTGACCTGGTTCATGTCCAGCGTCGTTTCGATCATCTCCTGAAACTTGGAGAAATCAGAGACGAGGTCATTGAAGGGTGTAATGAACGCTGCGTTCAACAGGACTTGATGTTTGCCTGTCAGTGGTCAGTAGGAATGGAAGGAGATATTAAACTCCAATACACACTTTAAACAGAGATTACAGAGTTGTTAAAATCTGCTACTAGTCGCATTTATTTATTCTAAATCTATAGAAAATCTAAACTGAAGAAAACTATACCAAATATTGTCAACAAAGCAATGTTGTGAGTCATCTTTTTGTGAACAGAACACTAGATATAATTTCACCAGGGTCGCACCAGAATGTCTCTCTAGGGCCAGCACCAGGCCTGGCAGCTGACCCACAGCCTGGTAGACACGATAACAGTCCTGCAGATTGGCGTTCTGACGCTGAAATTTTTTAGCTAAGCGATTCATGTCGGGCAACCGACGCAGCAGGTCCTCGTGGCAGCTCTGTCTCAGCTCGGAGTCCTCCACAAAACACTCCACAAGGTCTAGCCTGAGGAAAAGAGTTTACCAATGTACATCAAAACAGCACAGTATGGTGTATAGGTATAGTTTATTATAGTTTTCTGTAATTAGTAGTACACTGCGTACAGGAAGTCATGAATTAAGCTTCTCAACTTGTACAGGTTTGTTGCTGTATCAATTCATACCATTTTCTCTCTAACAGGGTTCACGCTTGAGAGTATTTTTAGACCCTGACTTATATAACACGTCAGTAAGGCCCTTTGAATAAGGACATCTGCCAAATACCATAAATTTAAATACATATTGCTTATTTCTGCTAGACAAAGAAGGTTTGGGAATATATATATATATAAAAAAGTGCTGAAATAATTTCCATATCTGGGACAAATGTTTTAATCCCAGTGTAATAGAAATTCTCACTGGGATCCTTGCTAAAAAAAAAACAACAGGATGTCTTCACACCATGTTAAATGTTTGTGTGTACCTTATATTTTTTTAATTAATTAAACATAACCAACTGTACTGATGTTAGGCTAAAGTTTGACCAAGTTTGACGCTCATCCCAAGCAGCCAGCAGCCTACTGATAAACATCCCACCCCTCCTGTGACCCAGTCTATCTATGTGTATTCAAACACAGTGAGCAACGGAATTTCAAAATAAAAAGTACGTTAACGCGCGATAAACTAATTGTCGGCGTTAATTAATTAATGCGTTAACGCGATAAAAACGTGTTAACTTGCCCAGCCCTAATATATGCATATATATGTTCATATTTCACCCCTTACTCAATAAGAATGATGTTTCAGAATCAGAAATGTAATCAGAAATGCAAGACCATTTATAAACACAAGGCAGAAGTAATTACCACCACGAAACTGGTGTACAAATCTCCACACAGTCAGGTATTTCAGAATGTTTGATTATACTTCATCTTTGCACTGAAACTCATGCCATGGCATACTCGAACTCATGCACGTCTTATTCTGATTCAGTAACACTGACGCTCCACTCTGTAGAGGAACTAATAAACCTGTCCACTCCAAATTTTGATTTTCGTCCATGTTTATTTATCTGTAAATGAAGGAGGGATCACAATAGTCTCACCTTTCCTCAATCTTGTTTTTGTCCATTAGAGGTTGTTTAAGCCACTGACTGACCAGTCGTTGGCCCTGAGGTGTGCGGCACTTGTTCAAAAGTCCTGCCAGGGAGTGTGTACCTGTGGGATCATCAGAGGAAGCCTAGGAGGGAAAAAAGTAATCAGTCAAAGGTATTGACCATATTCACATGCTGGTCATACAGCTTGTGATGTCTCATTCAGGGTGGATTGGTGGATTTAATAATTACATTATTTTTGTAAAATTCTATTCATTTACTCTACTCTTTCTCCTTCATGAATAGAATTTTACAAAAATAATGCTAAAGACAAAAACCTTGCACACTTTCACAGAACTGTTGTTGGGTTTATATTGGAAATTCCATTTCCTCTTTGATTTAAGAGGAAAATGTCAAAAAAGTCACAAAAACAAAATATGTTTCAAAAGACACTAATGATAATATTTCTGAAATGCAGATTACACAGAGGTACCATAAAGGAAACGTGATAATTTAGAATACAACAATTAGCCCTACTTACACAGGAAAACATACATTTGCATAATAAATGTAAAAGCTCAGATATTATATTCAACTACAGGAAGTATCTCACTTGGAAGAGGTTAAGCGCTTTCACAGCAGCGTTGTCGAGCCGCATGTACTGGCTGAGGTCAAATGTGGTCATTTTGTAGGAACTGAAGTTGGCCTCGTCAGAAAGGAGCTCCAGATACTTGATGACCGCAGCCAAAGAAGACATAGCAATCTATCCGGGAAAAAAAAATCAATTATGAATCAATTATTTTAGCATTATGTATGGTTTGGCAGTGCTGAAATGTCAGAACCTAAAAATAACTAACTAAAAAACCCTGTGCATTTCTGCATCCAACAGGAAAAATATTGATTTCTGTACTATTTAAAATAATCTACTAATAACCTGTCAACTGAGAAGGAATAAGTAACTTTAAACAGAAAATGTTTACTGATCCGTATCATTTTGCAGAGCTAAATCTAAACTATTCTGTTCTACTAATCCAAGTGAGAACCTCACATCGTGTGCTGTATAAACAGTGCTTATTCCCGAGAAATTAAAATGTCTACAAATCACCTGTTTCTCCATCTCTGGGAGTGCAGCACTAGATACTGTCTCTCCCTTCTGAGCCTTCAGTAAACGGTTCAGATCCTGAACTATGTCTTTGGTTGTAAACTCTGCCTTCTTCCTGTCTGAGAAAAGAATACCTCCACGCTGCACCACCTGAAGAAAAAAACAAAAAGCACCACATCACTTTTTGGTTCTCATTCAATGTCACACACAAAATCAAATCATTACATCAAAATTCCCACTGTAGATACCTCTCTTAGTTTACCCAGATCTCCTGCTGTATCTCCAGCAGGAAGCACACACTCTTTGGGTCCAATCTGCACAAGGAGAGCTTCCAGATTGGAAAACTGGTCGTTATCTGGAAACTCGCACACCCCAAGCTTTCGGAGTATGCTGTCAACATACCCAACACCCACGACACGCTGTCCATCACTTCCTGTTCCAATGCGGATCCCGACCACTCCAGCAGCCCCCTCCCCTAAACCTCCTCCGCTACCAAACAGAACCTCCTCAAACTGGGTCAGGTTTCCTGGAGAGGCCTAAAACACACATTCCTTTACACTGAGATGAAACACTAAAAAACATGCATAAAAATAAGCTAAAATACACAGAAGCATATACTACTATGGACCCAATATTTTTATTATATTTTAGTGAACATAAAATATCCCTTAATGTATCTATATACATTTAAAATGTAGAAAACTCATTCTATTACTCATTACAGCGTGTAAAAAAAGCGTGTAAAAAAAGTAACAGTGTGTAGAAGAGAATGAGATGATCACAAGTGTTCATAAAACAATGAATTAAAAGATTAGCTTGTTTTTTGGGTAATCATAAGCAAAGCCATATTTGAGCTTCCTGTTTGTTTGTTTTTTTAACCTTAATATTATTTCCCACCGATTTTTCACAATCTTTGCACTCATTCTGATATGTCCATATCTGAAGTACTGGATAAATTGCTAGAAATAGAGAAAATGTATAGTGATCACAGATACAATTTTTTGTATGTGTACGTGTATATATTCATACACTGACTGAGCCTAACTATAAGGTTATATGGTAAAATGGAACATATGCCTGTAGAAAACTGTATTGTAGGTGGTTAGGTGTTAACTTCAAGCCCAGTCATGAAGATAAAAGCTGGACTAGGTGTCTAGGCAAATTTCAGAGTCACTTTACCTTGTAGGCTATTTGCCAGTCATGATCTTTGCTGCTCTTGCTTCCCGTCTTATTCCTGTACACTTCCACACGGTACTGCCTGACCAACAGCAAGTCTCTCACAAACGCCTCAAAGTTCATCTTACTGAGCACCACACTCTCCAGCCTCCTGCTGCCTGGATTTCACATAAACAGCCATTTCAGTGTGGAAAAAAAACACATTGAACTTTATCCAGCAAAGTTTTTTGGCAAAACCATAAAACAATATCAGCTTGTGTCTAAAATTACAGTCATATAATTAAAACTGCACATATGTGTGGAACTATATTTTACTGGCAGTGTGACGTTAAGGTAATCTTTCCATTAGATTTTGGAGCATGGCTGCAGGGATTTGTGCTCATTTAGCCATAAGAGAATAAGTGAGCAAATATGGGGTGGTGTCCTTTCATCTTTAGGTGTTCAGTCAACAAGCTTTCACAGCTCTCACTTTGTGCACATGGGCGTTGAGATGCTGGAACAAATTTGGGCTCCTTAATTCCACTCAAGGGAAATTGTAATGCGACTTTGTGTGTATTGTGTGCTTTTCGATCAACAGTCTGGTGAGGTTGAACATACGGGTTTGATGACTAAGTGTTCACATACTATTGGCCCTATAGTGAGTGTACATCCTGCTAAGTAATATGAGAGCTAAATGAGCGAATCACGCACATAAACATCTCCATAACGAGCTTTAGAGGAACCCGATAATATAATTGTGTTTACTGGAACACTTTCGGTTGGTGACTTAAGCAAAGTAAACGATAAGACTTACATTTCTCTACCCAGATCAGATCAGCCTAGCCTAGCCTAGCCATACCCACCTGCACCGAGCATTTTAATAACTCCATTGGTCTTAAAGACTTCTTTTGCCGCAAAGCTCGCATCTTTTCCATGCACGGTGTAGTAATCGCTGCGGTCAAATATTCTAACCGTAGTGTCCGGTTTTTCCGGCATGGAAAAATAAAAGTTTAGGAAGCCGCTTTCGGACACACTGTCCATGCACAAGTTCTGTTTTGGTTGAACGGCCATGCTGGAATCTCCCGCCACCGACAGCACCAGCTCCGGAAACACGTCATCACAGGCAGGTCGAGGTTCCTGTAGAAACCCACAACATGACCGTTTGTCTTCGTTTTAACGGTTTTCTTTGTCTTTAATTACTCTGAGTGGGGAAAAGGGGTTATATAAGTGGTAATTATATACGGAACTTTATTCTTGAGTAATGAGAGACAGTGAAAACTGAGAGATTAATACATCCTAATTAAGCAACTGTATATTTTGGCCCTGGCGTTTTTAATGTTTTTATCACAAGCAAATCCAAATAACCTGAAATATTAGTTATTAACGGGCTCTATGTTTTTTATACAAAATTCACTGGAAACAGAATATATATATATATATATATATATATATATATATATATATATATATATATATATATATATATATATAGTGTGTGTGTTTATATATATATATATATATATATATATATATATATATATATATATATATATATATAGCAGCAATGTGACCCACTGTGAAAGTGCGAGTGTGTGTGTTTATATATATATATATATATATATATATATATATATATATATATATATATATATATATATATATATATATAGTGTGTGTGTTTATATATATATATATATATATATATATATATATATATATATATATATATATATATATATATATAAACACACACACTCGCACTTTCACAGTGGGTCACATTGCTGCTTTAGAGTTATTTCACACACACATACACACACACTTTCACAGTGGGTCACATTGCTGCTTTAGAGTTATCTCACACACACATACACACACACTTTCACAGTGGGTCACATTGCTGCTTTAGAGTTATCCTCCAGGTTCTCTGGTTACTTTGAAGCACCCAAAATCATGCCAGCAGGTGAAAGTAAAATTGCCCCAAGATGTGAATGTGTATGCCTGGTTCCACACAAGTGACTGACATCCAATCCAGGGTGTGTACCTGGCTGTTTGCCAGATTACCAGTGACCAGGAAAAAGGAGTTACCAAAGATGACTGCCTGAATGAATGAATGAACAACTGTCCATGTGAGTTCATAGAAAGCCACAAGATGTTAGCATTGTAGGGCCTTTTAATGTCGAGGTCTGGTTTACAGACCACTGCATTTAACAACATAAATGTAAACAGACAATTCAATGTCCATTAATCTCTACAGTACAAGAAGTCAGTTTTGATAAAAGATTGGATTGTTATTTTATTGTAAACCAATCTTTTATAAAAACTGCCTTTAACCAACAGTGATGATATGATATAATCATACTATTAAACAGATACACGAGTAAATATGTTACAGTCATGATACAGACTGCATTATTTTTTAATGGTCATGACTGAAACAAAAACTATACAGCTATATTGGTTGTCTCTACTGTAGGCCAGACTCTAACAGAAAGCCTTTATTCTTGAAACTAAGCAATTCTCAATGGGATTTATGGCAAGTTTTTTTATATTTATAATACTAATATTATAATACTGTTGATGATGATGGCAGTGACGATGATGGTGTGCAACATTAAATACTCAAAGTCTATCCAATATCAGTACAATAAAGAACTTTATTTGAAAGGATTAACTTTAAATATATTTCTCAACAGAATAGAAAGAGAAAAAGAGAAGCAGTGACAAGAGCATAAATGTAAAATCATAAACAATTTATGTATTAATAATCATCAGGTGTTTTGTTGTAGCATCAGTTTCCATCATCTGGAAATCCAGAATAGTACCTAAATCTCCTCCATTTCACAAGTCTGCAAAGAAATTTTAACATGTCCATTTTTGTCTTTGACCCAACACAGGGTTAATCTTCATAGAATTCCAAACCTGACACATGACAGATCCTAACATAACATATCTCCAAAGAAGTTATGAGATCATTAAAATGTGTATTAAGGTGTTTGGAATTCTAACAGATTAGATTACAGAATGTCTATAAAATATGGCATCAGTAGCTCACCTGAGCTTTTGCATATTGGCCCCTCTTTTGTTTTCTGATCAAGAGCTAAATCAGGAAGAAAGTAAGATGGTCAGTAAACTTTGGATTCCTGTAACACTGAGTATTACAGTAACTGCAAACTAACACAAGCCACTCAGAAGAAATCAAATATACTTTAAGGCAATACAGTGGATTATATAAGTATTCAACCACCTCAAAGTTTTCTATTTTGTAGTTTTGTAGTTTTGTTAATACCAACATGTTTCACCTTGATTGGATTATGTTCTCACACAACATTTATGTTCCACCAAATTTAGCACCTTGTGCCAAATCTAAAAGGTTCTTGCTATCACAGACTTTTTCCCCCTGTATGCCTTCTGTCAATTTCCAAGTGTTTGGTTGTTGTGGGGAAAGGCTTCTCCATTTATTTCATAGTTACACATAGTTTTATATATATATATATTTTACTAATGTTCTCCATATCCACTGACTGTTATGTAAAAAACAACCTGGAACATAATGACATATAATATAATCCAAATTAAGAACATTTAATTTCTTGACTATAACTCTCTCTACATCAATTTACACAAATGGTATAAATATTTCCCTGTCATCTATCAATACAGAACATTATCGCTGTATGAGAACTGACCAGAATGAGGATCCCAAGACAAGCTGCCAGGATGAACACACCAGTGACAATCAGAAGGCCTGTAGTGAACATTTGCATGCTATGTTTGGGTTCTTTCTCATCCACATAATAAACTATGATGCTCTCAATCTCCAGTTTTTCCCCTTCGAATGATGGTTCAAACTTAAGTTGGTCACTGAAGAGTGACTGCACTACAACCTTGTGGGAAATAATAATTATTTTGGTAAGTAACAACAGAACTGAAGTGCATGTATTAGTTCAAATTTGTAAATATGTCTTTCTTACATCTTTCCCCATGTAGTAGGCCAACAGAGACTCCTTCTTTTTCTGATCATCACGATTTTTCCTCACCTCAATGGTGATGAGACGAGCATCAACATTATACTACGCCAGGGAAATAAATTGCATACTTTTTATATATAGATAACCAGGTGGAAATGTTCTGCAACTTTGTGACAGCAATTTGGAGTGAAGGCCCACATATGAGTTTGATGACCAAGTATAGATATCTACTAATGAATTGCTGGATTAAAAAGGAAGATATAAATGTGTACTTTAATTCAGCCTCACCTTGACTTCAGTTTTACTATCCACATTTGGATCTGGTTCCTGAATAGCAGTGCTAATAGCCCTGTAAATAAGTAACCAGATTCCAATCACTAGAAATGAATTAATGAAGTTGTTTATAATTAACTATATATCCAGAAAGGCCACAATTAAGGAGAAATCATCAAATTACCTCTGCAACTGGGAAAGCGCCAAGAGGTTGCTGGTCTTCTTGTGCTTCATCTCAATACGTACCCAGCTGTAGAAGAAGACAATGCTAAGTATTTTAGATTCAATCATTTTATACTAATATTTCAGACTGACAGGTTATATTTATACTGACTTTGGCAGAACTAACTCCTCACACTGAAGGTTTCTGTCACCGTTGTCAGATTGACGCACACCTGCACTGTCTACACACCAGCACACATCACTGCTATTGCACTGCTTGGCCTTGAAGAGTCCATTGGGTTGACACTCTGGATCATAAAGCCCTTCATCATCAGTCAGAGCTGTTATATTATTCTCTGAGAACAGCTGAGAGTGGTAGACTTCTGCTTTCACCTGGAAGCATTTTGGAATCACTGCCATAGAGGACAGATTGAAGGTCAAGTCACCAACAGACTTTAAGCTCTTGAAATGGTTGAAGGCTGTATTTAAATATGTACAATGGCAAAAGTTTGCATCCCCCATGTTTTACAGAAAACCTGTTCTACCTAGGGAAATCAGTTATACAAATAATCTGCAGACAAACGTTCAAGATGAAGTGTGGGTGTGTCCTGTAAGGCCATAATCAAGCACAAAACAAATCTAGGTTTTAACAGTCTTCGGTCTGTTGACCTGAACTGAATAACTTGTCAGTGATCAAACATATGGCCAGAAAAATGTTTAGAGTTGTTCATGTACTAAACACAAACTAAAGTTTAGATGAATTCATAAGACTCAAGATTAGCTCTTTATTAGTTTGTGATTAGTACATACACTACCTCATCATTAGGGCATAATTAACTAAGCATTAATTCATGTATTAGTGGCTGATTATTCATTTGCTGTTATTGTACAGTGTGATCAATAAATTCTTCACTATGCTTTAAGGGTATACAAACGTTTGCACTGCCAAATACAATGCAAAAAAGTCAAAGTATTTGTTTTTCCCCTTTACTAACAGTGATTTAACATTCACATAAAGATTTGTCACATGTGGTCCAGCATAGGCTCGATGCACGAAACAATAAACTGAGGTCAAGTGAAGAACAAGAAGAAATATTTTATGATTGTTAATGTCTTTTCAAGCCCTGGTTATGTTCTAGCTTATAATAATGTCCTATTGTGACAAAAAAAACCAACAACAACAAATGTGTTCTGTACACTCTATATACTTAAGTTCTTAATTTCCATCAAAATGAAGTAACAATATATCAGAAGCCAACAAGGTTTAGCTCTAGAATAGTGGCATTTTAAAACAAAAAAAAAAAAACAAAGCAAATTGGCTACTTACAAGCATAAGATGATCCAAAAATGAAGATCAAACAAAGCATTATGCTCACACCAGAAATCATGTTACTAAAAAAAAAAAAGCTTGCTTTTACTCAATTGTTGCTGTGACCTGCTGGACCCTGAGTTATTCCTGACAATCTAAACAAACCTGTTCTACTCTGCTTCTGCTGCTAGTCTGATTTAAAATGCATGTCTGGATAAAAAATACAAGGAAAAGTATGCCTTCAGGTTATTGTTTTTCAGAAGTGAGGCAACAGAGAGAGGAAATGCTTAAATTTATTCAACAGACCTACCCATTAACGGTAGTTCAAGACCAGTCAAATATTTCCTGTCGATTTTGCACGATTCTTATTTAGGTCCCATTTAAAAAAAAAAAAAAAGAAAGTTAATAAACAAGTTGTCTTTGGTCTGAAGGATTTAAAGTGGAGAAACTGCAGCTATGAACCTGCCACTCTCTGTAATTTGTTGCTTTGTTTTGTCTGTCTTCATTTTCAGGGCAGCCTCAGTATTTGTACATCAAATCAGTCACAAGATGAAAACATATTTGAGGACTCTTTTTGAGGAAATTTGAGGAAATTTTGGATTTCTGTATTGAATAACTTTCATTATGTGACCTCATCATCATCATCATCATCATCATCATCATCATCATCATCAAATAATTTAATTTCTTAAACATTTCTTAAACAGCACAAGCACATTGTATACCTCTATCTGTTTATGTGCATAAACACTGTACACAGTCTTGAACACTAGTTTTTTCCAATCCTACTGATCTTCAACTGTTATATTTCCATGAACAATATACCCATGTACCCACTGTAGCCTAGAATTTTTGCTCTTGACTGACAGGAGTGGAACCTAACGTGGTCTTCTGTTTTTATAGGAAAAGGTATCTCAAGGTATCTTGCTCAAGGTTCAACTTGGTCTTAGATGCTTTTCATATCACCACATTAGTAAGAAGTGGTTGTTTGAGTTACTGTATCCTTCTGTATCCTACTGTATCTGGCCAATGATGTGCATGAAAATCAATTTCTGAAATACTTAAATAGGAATGCACTTTGGAACCTGATGGATGTCTGTTCTGCAGCAATTTAGTGTAATCAGTTCGTCTACCAGAATGTTTTTGAAGGTGGAAAGAAAACTAAAGAATCCAGAGAAAGCCTACGCAGACAGGGGAGAATGTAACCATACATTCTCATTGAGACAGGGACCCTAGAGCACTGAAACGGCAATGCTACTCGCTAAGTTACTATGCTATCATCTTCATATCCATTAAAAGATAATCAAGAAATAATCATAACATCATCCTCCATCCATCCATCCATCCATCCATCCATCCATCCATCCATCCATCCATCCATCCATTTTCCTCTCCTACAAGGGTCAAATGGTAGCCTGGATTCTATCCCAGGGGACTCAGGGCAAGATGGGGGACAAAGTGCTAACATCACAGGGCACAACCACACACAGACACCCTTGCTTGTGTCTCTGTATATGTGACCTGGCATTCATCTTCATGACCAGTTGGTGTCAGTGCTGCTTCATAAGTTACAGGTAGAACATCATACTGGAGTGTATTTGCAGACACTGCTGCAGAGAAGAGATGAGCTGCAGCATTTGCTTATATGCTAAATTGTGTGCACTTTGGTATTAAATTTTGTAATTATTAAAAATATATGAGATCGATTTCAATTTACTGTGGATTTTAGAAAAGCAACAAACAGTTAGAGATAGTCTTATATGAATTATAGTCTCCCCTCACTCTCTATCCCCCATAGCTTCACCAAACAAGCAGTGAGTCAGCAAATCTACTATCTAGACAGCCTGCTGGATCTGTGGCTCTGTTGAACTATGCATATACATGTGTAGGTGTATGTGTGCGAGGGTTTGTTTAGGTTTGAGATTTGCTCTATTTTAAAAGTGCTCAGAATTTCACATTAAAAAAGAAAGAAAAAGACTTTAATCATGAGTTACACGTGACTTCCGTTGTGTTGAGATCAGAGACACACCTTTTGTAATGAAATGTCCTGGGGGTTTATGGGGGAGGGGAAAAAAGATCAACTTCACACACAATATTCCCAACTCCATGGCGCAATGCAGCTGCTGCACGGATGCCGTTGCTTGGCAACCGTAGTCTCAGCCTCGCTGAAAGCTACTCATGGTTATGCAAGTAAACATGTTGCCAATGTTCTCTTTCTATCTCTCTTTTTTTTCTCACCCTCTCTTTCTTCTCTCTTCCCCCATTTCTTTCTTAACTTAAACACTAGGAAAATTTTCCTTTTAAAAATATTGGACTTTCTAAATTCTGCTCTGACTCTCTTCCTGTGAGGATGGGAGGTGTGAAATGGGGATGCTGTTAGGATCTGAAATGGTTGTGAGAAGGAGTGTGCTGATTATCTGATACAGGAAGAGCTTACTGTCTGAACAGGTCACGGTTTCTCAAAACTGTTCAAGACGATAATTAGAATCTCACTTTGAAAGTGCTCAGTTTCAGATAAGCCTGATAAGATGATCATTTAGGAGACTGTGTTGCTGGGCAACCGCTAATGATGGAATTAGATTTGTGGCTTTGTAAACATCTTGGTAAATGTGTGCATATGAAGAAAGGGAGAGAGAAATAAAGAGGGGCATGCAGAGAAAAGACAACTAGACAAGCCAAGCAGAAAATGTAGACTAAAATCTTGTATAACTACTGTTAAGGCTTACTCAGACACACACACACACACACACACACACACACACACACACACACACACACACACACACACACACACACACACACACACACACACACACACACAATGACGCATATGTGTATATACACTTTAGGCACATGTAGCTCCCTTGTATCTACAATTACTATGCATTTGTCATCCTCACCCACCCTGTTTCTCAAGGTGAAGCAGCCACCCTATAGCCATCTTTGTCCAGATATTATTTTTGTACTGGACTTTTCTGAACACTGCAGTGACACTGAAATGATAGTGGGTGTTGTATTGTACAAACATATAAGGAATATCAGAACACTGTGTATTCTGGGCTACAGTCAGTAATTAAAAACCTAGTTTTACCTTAAAGATAACATGCTATGATTACATGCTAATCATTTGTGCAGATTCATACTATGATTGGGGGAGTTGTAATATCTGTCACTTTTTTGTGTATCGTATGGGCAAAATAACTCAAAGTTCCATTTTGTAAACACATGATAGGCAGGTATCTGATAACGACTCATAATATCTTAATATACACCGTTTTCATGTTAATATCTTAAGGTTGCATACAATTTATTTTTGAAATCGTACAGCAGAGCAGAGAACTCATGTAGTTTTACAAAGTTTGCACATGAAAAAGCACGTTATTTTGCTAAAATGTAAAATTTTTAATTGACTGCATGAGTATTAAACACTGTATAAAATACATCAATCATATGAATAACAGCTGTTTTATCCGCTGTGCTTGGGGTTTTAAGTCTCATCTTTGGGCAATCCTTAAATAAAAAATAAATAAATAAATAACTATTAAAAAATAATAACAATAACAATAATAGTTAAAGTGAATCTCTTTTTTTTTTTGGTAGTAAATACTTTGAGGAAAAAAATGTTTGATAAATTCTTCAGATCTGTGATTAAGCTGCTGTTCCTTTACAGGCAGCTAGAGGGTGATACTGAGCATGTGCAGAGTGAGTTTCACTACTGAAGCTTATTGCTGATTGGAGCAATTGATAGTGTTACTACTGGCACCTGTTAAAACTGGCCTAACTTTACCCCTCACCTAAAAACCAGTCCAGAAATAAACTGTAGGCAGTAACAAACATGTCAATGGACACAATGATTAATGAATGATGCAGTCACACAATGAAATGTACATTTAATTTAAGGCATTATGTAGACTGTGCCTCTGAGCATTTGCTGTCCAAAAGAAAAAAACAAAAGTGCAAGCTCAGTAACAAATATAACGTGCAAACAGGAACATGTGCACAGTGCTGATGGAAATAATGCAGCTAATAATATATCATTTGGTTGCTAACTGATTTTAATGAAAAAGCCCATGTGTACAGAATAAACATATAGAAATGTTTTAATTATAGTGCATGCTTTTTTCATGTAAATGACTGTGGCTTCAAAAAATGTAACAAGAATGCTCCTTATTGTGTTGAATTTCTTTGTTAGATCTGAGGAAAAATGATGATTGCCTTCCAGACATATGTGCCATGGACAGGGTTGCCAGATCCGCAGAACAAAAAAAATGTCAATTGACAACCAGTATTAACACATGTAATTTCCCTGATTTGTCCTGTCTCCAAGATCTTAAAATGGCACCCTATTATTACACTTTTTGACATGAAAATGAAAATGAGGATGAAAAAAAGCTCACACTGGCAAACCATCTGCAGAAAAACAGTACCCGTGATGTTCTAAGCAACACATAATCAAATTTACACTTGGGTTGGGAAGCAGACAAAACCACATGCAACTGTAGTACAATGTCCTCTTCCCACTTTTTGTGTGATATGTGTGAAAGTGAAAGTGGTGCAGTTTGTGTCTTGCCACATGCATGTGTTTAAATTGCACATTTAGCCTCGTTTGACAGTTATGTGCAGAATTGTCTTTGTCAGTTTTTTTTTCTTCAAAGAAGGCAGCCTAATTCCAGCTAGGAACAAACAGTTTAGTACATCTGGCCTTGAGTGTACATGTACTCACATTTTCCCTCTGTCCTTCCATTGATGGTGAATCAGGCCACCCACTTGCATGCTCTGAACTAGAACAGCAGCCTACTTCTCAGTATAATTAGAGCTAAGAGAGAGAGAGTAAGAGAGAGAGAGAGAGAGAGAGAGAGAGAGAGAGAGAGAGAGAGAGAGAGAGAGAGAGAGAGAGAGAGAGAGAGAAAGATGCCAGAGGCCTTGGATATGTTTTCTGAGTTCTGAGTGCTAAAGGGTGGGAGGACTGAATGTTAACACTGTTCATAAAGCATAAAGAGTGAGAGGAACAGCATACATGACACAGACAACCACACGCATTTTAGTATCCACCTCCCTTCTCTCTCTCTCTCTCTCTTTCTCTCTCTCTCTCTCTCTCTCTCTCTCAGTCTCTATTTTTTTTGTATTACTGAGCATCACATAGGAGTGATTATAGCAGCAATAAGAGCCGATTAGGGCCTCTTGGTGTGGGTCTATAAAGTGGGATATTGTGTACACAGCTGTTAGAGAAAGAGAGAGAGTGAGAGTCAGATGCTTTTCTGCATGAAAGGAAGCTGAAAGCTGCAGAGAAATGGACTGACCTCCTTGGAGAGCAGAATGTCTTTTTCTACAGTGCCACATGTGGTAATGAGGGTCATGGTCTGCATTGAAGCTGCATAAAAGCATTAATCCATTAATAATTGTATTACAGTAAAGGACCATCCCAAAGACAGAGGGCCTGAATAAAAATGCCAAGCTTATGATTAGAAGAGCAAAGCAGAGTTAAGATTTAGGGCCAGATTTTGCCTTTTCTCACTAATTTGTGCAGAGCAAAGTGAATAAAGGAAGTCTTCTTTAAAAAATGTGATATATATAGTAATCTTCCAGTCTAGTAAGGAGAGTTTTGGCAGTCATTTAAAGAGACTTTACTGTCAACCCTAAAATGCAGTTCGGTTCTACAAACAGTGATGCAAGTAATAGACAAACACAGTCAGGGATGAAATAATGAAACAGAAGGATAATCTTTTGGTTGTTACATAAACATTAAAGGCAGTACTTAAAACTTACACAACACATTACGATAACTGTTGAGCTTATACGCTATTAAATGAGGAACTGCATGTCACACCACAAGGGTGTGACATTCAAAAACTGCTGCACAGTGATATTTCCAGACCTACTCTGGTCAAGAATGGTTTTAATGTTACTCCCTGCTGAGGCTAATTTGTGCATAGATGCATTGACTTCAGGCAAAGTCTTAAATGTCCTCTACTGTTTCTTTCAACTCAGTTTTGTGGATGTACTTTATCAGTGTCACCCCATTTCAGCATAAATAATTAATACTTTACAATGCATTGTAATAACTCCTAGATAAATATGCAGGGACTAGCAGAAACAAATTACTAGCAGCATATTAAAGTTTAGTTACTAATGAATACTGTCTGATTGCCCAGTAAAAAAAAAGTAATGGTTTAGTAGCTTATAAATCCTCAGCAATAAATTCAAATTTCCTTGAAAACTATTGTTAAACTGTTCATTAGTAGCGTCATAATGTGATGTGGTACTTTATCAGGTTGTCCTTATCTCTTATGGAAAAAAAAACAGTGTCACTTCAGTTATTATCTAAAATACTCACGGTCATTATAACATTATGATATTTGGAAATTATGCCTTAAAGACATTTTAGAACTGGGATAGATATAACAGAGTGAGATTCCATATATTTATGTCAGCATGTCTGTGTGATTATTCAGAAGGAACACACTGGCACATTTACACCTGCAGAAAAGAACTAGACACTAATGTTTTGAGTTTCATTTGTAGACCAATGTGCAAATTGTCTCATATAAAGGCTCAAAGAGAAATCAGAAGGGATGGTGGTTGAATATGGCATGTGGTGACCTCTTACATATTTTAACAGATACACTCTATGGACAAAAGTATTGGGATGAGTGTCCATTATTCTTAGAGGAACTTTTATGATATCACACATTCTAAATACATTATTATATAGCTACGACTAACTGTTCCCACAAAGGTGGAAACATAGCATTGTCCAAAACATCTTTTAGTGTTAAAGCATTACCATTTCAGTTCACTGGAAGTAAGTAGCACAGATCAACTCCAAGGAAACAACCCCATATCATTACCCCTCCTCCACCAATCTTTACAGATGGTACAATGCAATCAGGCAGGTAACATTCTCCAGACATCCACCAAACCCAGACTCAAGCATCAGACTGCAAACAGAGAAGCATGATTCATCTCTCTACAGAACACATTTCCACTGCTCCAGAGTCCAGTAGCGGCTTGCTTTACACCACACACTTGGCAGTGTTCTTATTGACGTGTGGCTTGCATGCAGCTGCTTGGCCATGGAAACTCATTCTATAAAGTTCCCGCTGCACAGTTTGTGTTCTGATATTAATGCCAGTGGAAGTTTGAAGTTCTTCTACTATGAAAACAGCAAGGTTTTGACAACTTATACACACCATGGACCCTGCACTGTGAATTTACGTGGTCTTGACTGAAACTCCGTTCAGTAATTCAATAATTAAGATTTGCAGCCCAATACCTTTGTCCATATAGTGTATGTTACTAAAGTGAGCATTGGCTAGTTCTTCAGATAGTAGCCAAGATAGTATTTAAGAAACTGTTGTGATTACTTATTCATCAGTAGAGTAGTTCTGCCATTTGTTGAAGCTGAAAACATGTAGGACTGGATTAATTTATTCTTATACATGAGCGCAATAACGTAGTTTTGATTACCGAACATTAATTAGAAAGTCGACGTGGCATTACACAGGGAGCGTTAATATGTAAAATAGTATACGACAATGTGAATAAAATACCAGACAAATTTATCAGGTGAAGAATGAGCTAAACTAAAAACCTAGAGTTCCTAGATGTGATTCAAGAAAATCACAGATTATGGTTTATAAATAAAAATGTCATTTTATCAGATTATAAAAATGTTCCAGCAGCACACACCCATTCTAACCCATTTTACATTTTACTCACACTCTCATAACTAATAAATAATACAAGATTTTAAGGGGTTAAATGTTGGTTTCTTTGCTATGAACTGACTCGTTTTAATCCTGCATTAACCTCATCTTATCTGTGCTCCCTCTGTCTTTCTCTCTCATGTAAATCACAGGGCAAGTTATTCTTCACCCCCTCTTTCTTTTGCTTCTGACCTATTTTTGAGTCACAGCTTTTTCTTGTGCTCTCTGTCATATTAACATTTCACCAAGTGAGACAAGCGGGGGCAAGGGGAACAGACAACATGAGATGAAATGATTTCTTGCTCCCCCTGTGCCTGACCTTCCTGTTATCTCCTGTTCCTTCTTTCCTCTGTTTTCACTTTCTTTTCTGCCCTTATGTTGGACACTTAGCTTCAGTATAAAGTAGAAAATCCCATTACTCATAAAACATGTACGGATTTCAGTTCATTTATTGGTGCCATCATTAAGATTTTAACATGAGTGAGATCTTTCCTTAGCGTAGATGGGATCTGACATTAAACATGGATGAAGAGTGGAAGTACAGTGTGAATAATAATACATAATAAAGGACATGAAAAAATGGTGTGTTTCATTTCCGTATTAAGAGCTGGTTAACATTTGTCTTCATGCTTCCATCTTTACTTGCTTTGGAACATATTTACAAGTATCACAACTTGCCTTCTTGTTTTTAATCACCTCAATCAGTTCATGTTGACCATACACTGAAAAATAGCAGTTCTGATCCCTATTCATTTATCCCCTTGGTCATGAAGATTAAGATCTAGACACAGAAATTGGTCTGGCATACTTTGTTTGGGCCAAACACTCATGCTTCAGATGGTGATTTTGAGATGACCGTGAAATGAGATTCAATGCTTTATATTCAGTGCACGCACACACACACACACACACACACACACACACACACACACACACACACACACACACACACACACACACACACACACACACACACACACACACACACACACACACACACTCCAGGGATAGTACCTTCTCTAAATGTGATGCAGGGTGTGTGTGTGAGGATGTTTGTTTTTTGCATAGGCTTTCAAACAACTACAACACAAACAACAACAACAACAACAACAACAACAACAACAATAATAATAATAATAATAAGGAGACGAAAAAGAAGAAGAAGAAGAATCTTCATCATCATAAAATATTCTTCTTTTTCTTGTTGTTGTTGTTGTTGTTATTATTATTATTATTATTATTATTGTTGTTGTTGTTGTTGTTTGTGTTGTTTGTGCTGATAATAAACAAGGCTGAGCTACAGTAGTGAGAGTTTGGATTAAGATCAGGCTTGTCTCAGCTAAAAGCTTTGGATGGGTGACACTGTATCAGAAGATCAGCAAGCTACGTACGAGCTAAAGCATTCAGCACTTTTGCCACATGACTTATTAGCAAACCGTTGTGGCTTGAGAAAGACTGGGGTGATATAGAGGTACAAACAAAAATACTAACTCATTGAACAGAGTAAATAAAAAACAGTCAGGATGAGAATGAAGAATGAAGTTGAGGATTTGACAGGGCTAGAATTCACTTCTTGCTTTTGACCACACTCACTTCAGGTTTAAATCCAGATTTGGAGATTTAAAAAGATACAATTACAGATAAAAATAGTGTCATTTTGTTACGTCCTAAACGAAAAAGCAATCATAAATTAATTTTTGCAGACATTTGTAGGGATTGCTTGTGTTTTATTCTGCATAGGTTTCTCAAATAGTAATTTAAATGTATTCAGACTTGCAGAAATCACAGACTTGCTCTTTTCATTATAACTATATGATCTAGTAACTACTGTACGTAGTACAACTCCTAGTTTTGCAGATTATATTGTACCTTGTTAAACAAATAAGCTTATTCTACATGTAGATGATAGAAAACAGCCTTTTTTCCATTCTGCTGCAGGCGAGTGTTTCATTGCACATGACTGGTCAACACTTTCATGATGATGCCATCTTGTTCTCTAGGAGGGCCGTAACACAATGTGGGATGCTCACAGTAACACTGTGAATTTCAACAGAGCTGAAACCAGCACAGATGCAGCTTTAATGAGGACAAAGACATCAACAAATCTCTCATCAGCATCCCAGAGTCCCACAGATTAACACACACAGAACAGCACTGTTTATGCCAGCACTAACAGAAGATTTGCTTAAGAGGTGATTAATGCGATAAAGTTGTGAGTGCTGGATGGTCAGGTATGAAGATAAAGTTATAAATAGGATTGATGGAATACGCGACCGGGGAGTAGGTGAAATAAAAATAAGTTCTTATCACACAAAGGAAATGTGACTCATCCTGAGAGGGATAACTATGTATCCTTGGCAAGCACCGTGCCTCATTCTTACGTAATCCTTAACTTTTTGCTAAGACTGGATAGAATGTGGCAGAGAGATGCTTGATATAGATATGTCTTGTTGTTCTTTTTGGCTGAACATTGCTGTTTGTGCTGATATTGTTGATATAGGAGTTAATGTAGAAACTGAGTGAGCTTTAGTAATGTGTCTTGTTGCACACTGAGTGACGTTGCAGACATACAGTACACTACACCGGCAGTCAGAACTTTAAGACCAGATGTCAAAGGCAGAGTGTTTCATTCAGTTTTAATTACACTGTTGTACATTATATATGTACAGCATTATTTAACATTAACAAGTCATGAACATCCACACTTATATACAGTATATTAAGTATCTCTGAAGGCAATCATGGAAAAGATTTTACATCAAAGGACCTTCTTGATGCAACCGTTCTATTTTATCTGAGCTTGGGACCAGCACAGAGAGTTCTGAGAAAAACTCACTGGCAAGATTATAATCGTATATTCATAATAACACTGTCCGGTGTTTATAACAATTTATAACCACACCCTTCAGTGTCTCCCAAATGAGAATGAGGTTCTCTTTTACGTATGGTTCCTCTCAAGGTTTCTTCCTCTTCCATCTAAGGGAGTTTTTCCTTGACACAGTCACCTCAGTCACCTCAGGCTTGTTTATTGGGAATAAATACAAACACAATTAAATACATGTCTAATATTATTCTTGAATCTTTGTATAAATCTTTGTATAATGTTAACCTTTTTTGTACTTTTTGTACAATATTTCTTATTTTCTGTAAAGCTGCTTTGAGAGTAGAGTACACATATTTCACCTTAAATGACTGCAAAAAAGCATTCTTAGAAAACGACTGTGGACCGATTAGACTGTATAAAATCCCCAAATGCTGCACATGGAGATTTACTAAAGGAGTAAATAGCTGAATAGAGACTTGCAGCAAATGGCAACTCCAAATCTATTCTCAACCGATTTAGGAGAATTTTGTGATCTAATAACTTTCCAGTGAGCTAAAAATTCTGAAATGATTTTCATGAGTAAATTATTGTTTCAGAATAAAGATGCATACGAAGTAAATCTGTAGCATTGAGACAGATATACACCAGGTATGTGAAGACTTTTGTTAGACATATATCTCAGCATTGCAGCATTGTAATTAGTATACTAGTATAGTATAGGAATGAGTTCAATGAAGTCATGTGGAACAAACTTAAATGTATTTATAGTCAGCAGTTAAAATGACAAGAGGTTTATTTCTGTATTTTAATGTACTCTCTATGGGGGAGATGGATGTGTGGACTGAAGACATGGCCACCCATGTGCTTGTTATGCTGGGATATTTCTGATTACTGGGTCAATGGGTCAGCCAGAGCACATAGCACAGAGTGAAGGTGCAGCTGTCTTCCTTTTGTCCTTTCTTAAAACACTCATGAGAAGTCCCTGTTTTCTTTCTGACAAAGTTTTAGTCACCATTACCGAATTTATTATTGCTCTTGTTGGGAAGTAATCGCATTGAAGGGTTTGATGCTACACAGCATCTGTCAGCTTACTCTGGGCTGCTTATTATCACAAGATTCTGCTTCAGTACTGCTGTGCTCATGAGACTGAAGAGGTGCCAATGAGACAAGGAAGGAAAATATGACTATAGTACTCAAGGCTTACACTTTATCTGCTGCCTCATAAGCAGAGCTTTCTTGTAAACAACATTTCTGAAACGGCATCAGCAGAGAGGCAATATGATGGGGCTTTCACTCTGTAGTGCAATGCTGCGGATGATGATTTTTATTTATCTCTAAAATACTACTCTATAAAAACTAGATCATTTAAATGACTCACATCTGGGACTGAGAGTGGAACTTAGAGCACTGTTTCACACGAATGACTGGAAAGTTTTGGCAGTGTTGCAGAATTTTGTACTGTTTTAATGTTTGTTAAGGACAGAACACATATTTGTGCATTTAGAGTTCTTTTTTTTTTTTTTTTTAATGATATGCTTTTGCACCCTGATTTATGGAAACTAGATGAGCAAAGGAATTTGAAAGGGACTCACAATTCCACAACTCAAGACTTAAGAGCTCTGCATTGCTTGCTATCTATTTAATTGCCATATAAAGTATAGTTTATTTTAGACGTTGTTATGCTATACCTGTCCAAAAGAACAAGCTGTTGCAGAGAAATACAAGTAACAATGTAAGAAATCTTGGCAAAGGAAGGACCGGACATGTACCCCTAGATTTGTGAGACCAAGCATTGGTGACAAGATTAAAAAAGCTTAAGTGGGTGTGCATTAGTACAGTATATGCATGAAACATGTGAAGTATACTTTCTGTCCCTGTTTAATATCTGTCTTTGTATCTGATCCTGGATAAGCAACAATTATTAATGTGTAAATCTGTTTCAAGGCAAAGTAAACGAATGTGGGAGCCATGAATGCTAATATCTCTTCAGTTTGTTTGAGTTAATAAGTTTAAGAAATGTTTACAAAAGTCATCTCTATGATAGCTCTGAAAGAATAAGCCTTTATTTCACTGTAAATCATGACAGCCACATTAAGTTATGTAAACTTCTGTCTTTCGTCATAACACCAACTGTCCTGAAAAGTTTTGGACACTGAGCTCAAGGTTAGAAACGTAATCTATTGTCTTGAATATTGGGAGTTAAATCAAAGCTTATCATAAACTCAAGTTTATTCCTGTTTATAAGGCAGCAGATGAACATTTGTTTCCAAAATAGTGTTGTCATATCTGCATTACAACACTGTTTTTTCCACATATACAAGCACCCCTGGAGTGGATAGGGTTAAGGGCCTTGGTCATGGGCCCAATAGTAGCAGCTTGGTAATGCAACATTATTCTGATCAGAATTACAATATTACAGCATTGGAAAAAGGATTGGATGAATGCAGTACATCTACATTATATTATATCCTCTATATACTGTATAGTACAGAATAGAACTGTCCATGATGTCCATCCAGTTCATTTACAGTAACTCTGTGTTAAGCTAAACTGATAAGAGCTGTTTTTGTGATATAGCAACATCCACTAAAAGGTTTTTGGGATTTTGCAGCCTTACTTGGAAGATAAATGTTAATTAATGTAAGGCTATATTGATGACTTAAAATGTAGTCTCTTGAGATTTGATTGGGCTCAAGCATACACATACAGTACACACACACACACACACACACATATATATATATATTTTATAAAATGTAAATTAGATTACACATTGTCCAAATACAAACGGTCTTAAATGAAAGTTAATGAAAGCAATTCAAATGAAGAGGATTCTTTATTGGTCTGATGCTTTATAAAAATCAAAATAACCACAATTTATAAAATAGGCATTGGAACCCTAAAAGGCTACGTCACAAGAAATAATGGCAGAGACTTGGTGTGACAGATGGAGAGAGTTTGATGAATATTCAGCAGTCAGATCAGTAGGCAGAGAGAGGATCACGTTTACAAATGTCCAAGTGTCATTTTGACTAATGCTGATGAATCAGATGATTGATTTTTAAGCAGCGTCAGATCAAGGCACAGCATCGCTTTCAAGTGCCTGCACCTGCCTCTCTTTCTCTCTAAATATGGTAATAATTTCTTCCAAATTGGTCATTACACTGTTCAGAGTTTTTAATTTTATTTTTTATTATTTCCCCTTGATTCTTTCAATCCTTTTTTTTAACCCTGATACCAGCTGTGTCCTTGAATGCATCCTTCCAATGCTCCAAATTTGCCAGACTTCTGTGGAGTGAAGAATCATCACGGGGTGCCAAATACTGATACAGGATGCACACAGCTTTCTCCTTTAAATGTCAGACTATGCTTTTCACGTCAGTACTGCTGCAAGCAATTTTTAGAGATGTGAACGGCAGTAGCAAGGAACCATCCCGTAAGCGTTATGGGTTAAAAATGAGACTTTGGAATAAATGTGAGGATCTGACAGTCATGTTGGAGATCAGCCCATACGTAACAGTGAAAGGATCCCATCAAACATGTTTCTATTTTTAGCCATGCTGCTCTAAAAGAAAGTTATATGTCACTTCTCTTTTTTTCTTTTTGGTCTAGCTCTTTAAGTGTAGTTCTGGATATTAATGACAAGGCTTAATGATAATTAATGACAAGGCTATGATTTCAATGATGGATTCTTTTCCTGTAATAAAGTATATGGGTGCACGATGAAATTAAAACAACAAGGTATACAATATCACTTGCAGCATTTAGCAGATGCATTTATCTCATTTATATTTACCTTGCTTATACAATTATTCATTATATAACACAGCAGTTACAACTCACAACCTTCTGAACAGTCATCTAGCAGCTTAAACAACACTAAGCTATGACTTCCCTTCACATTCATTCATTCATTCATTCATTCATTCATTCATTCATTCATTCATTCATTCATTCATTTTCTACCGCTTATCCGAACTACCTCGGGTCACAGGGAGCCTGTGCCTATCTCAGGCATCATTGGGCATCAAGGCAGGATACACCCTGGACGGAGTGCCAACCCATCGCAGGGCACACACTCTCATTCACTCATGCAATCACACTACGGACAATTTTCCAGAGATGCCAATCAACCTACCATGCATGTTTTTGGACCGGGGGAGGAAACCACCGAGGCATGGGGAGAACATGCAAACTCTACACACAAGGCGGAGGCGGGAATCAAACCCCCAGCCTTGGAGGTGTGAGGCGAACGTGCTGACCAATAAGCCACCGTGCCCCCCTTCCCTTCATATCATATCAAATATATAATGCATAGTTTATAGATTATAAATTATTTCCTGAATATATTGATCTATATATGCATCTGTTTGTTCACATATTTATAATCACCCATGTATTCAAAGAGCTATATTATCAATATTATCAATGTTCCTGCTGGTCCAGCAGCAAGATCGTATGCTTTCACTACCACAGTACAGGATCGAATCCAACCACTGAGTGGTTAAAATTTCAGTGCCAATCCCAAGCCTGGATAAAATGCAAGGGTTGTGTCAGGAAAGGCATTTGGCATAAAACGTACCAAAATCAAATATGCAGAACAAATGTTCAGCTGTGGCGACCACGGACAGGGAGAAGCTGTAGGATGACAATATATTATAAAGTTTATTGGTTTATATCACAGATTTATATATATATATATATTTGCATTAAAAACAGTAGAGAGAAGTTTACACTTGGTTTCTCTGTAATTATGACCAGCTTTTTGTCTCATTAACTCAATAGATGCTAATGAGGGAATGACTGTAAATAGCATATCTTATATGTTCCATAGGATATCATGTAAATATAAGTAGTTAACAGCATTTTGAGTCAGTAATTAACAAATTAAAAACTGTAATTGCTAATTGCTGGGATATAAGTGGAATAACACTTTGCTCTGTGCTGTTTTAGAAACATAATCCTTTGTGTTACACCACCCTGATGTGGATTATTCCTGTCAAACAGCATGGTCAATTGTGTGTATTTTCTTACCTGTAAAATGCTACTGACATATCTATTTTCTGTACAGCACTGATGTGAATTATTGCAGTAATAAAACAAGAGCAGACAGGATTGTAACTGAACACTTAAGGTACTGCTATATGAACAGAATGTCTGATGCATCTGATCTTCCACTGGAACAACCAACCCATGGACTATCTGTCTGTTTTAATAAGCGTATTATTGCAGGCTTAGAGAGCTGTCTTTCTGCAATGAACATGGCTCTCTAACACAGAGGGCTGTAGCCCATCTCGGTGATATTGGAGATGAGAGTGTGGGGGCAGGATGACTCACTGCACTGCCTGCTGGTGGGGGTATTTTTGGAGCAGGCCTTACACAATTCATTTTTGCACTATTTGTCTTCTTGATTCCATCCGTGGAGCAGCAGCAAATGAAGTTAGCCTTTTATTCTTCAGACAGACGAGCATGTCTCACGTGATCAGGGTTTTTTTTTTTTTTTTTTTTTTTTTTTTTTGAGCATCCCTTGTAAAGATTTCTTATTAGCTCAGTAAGCTGGCTACTTCCGAAAGCATGTGTTTACTTGATATTGCTGCTGAGAGCCTGATCCAGTGTAGCCTTGTGTGTTTGTGGTCGAGGTGTGGACAGGCAGGTTTCATTAAAAACTGCAGAGTGCTGTCTGACTGCTGAGTGCGAAACATCACTAATGCACTTCAGTATCGATCTTCTCTCATTATTGCAATGGATTCAGCTGCCCCTCTTTCCTTCTATTCACACACACACATGGACAAAAACACACACACACACAGACACACCCAGACAAGTGCAGCATGAGCATAAGTCTGTTTATATGATTTTGTGGAAGTAGTTTCTTAGCAGGATGAGTCACTATGGAGCAAATCCAAAGTGTAATTGTATGCTGCAACAAAATTGTGAAGATGGAGGACTCCTGCACCTCTCTCTCTCTCTCTCTCTCTCTCTCTCTCTCTCTCTCTCTCTCTCTCTCTCTCTCTCTCTCTCTCTCCCTCTCTCATTTCCTTGTCCTCTTTCTTGGTCTTACCCTCTCTTTGGGATTCTCTCTCTTCGGGATTCTCTCTCTCTCTCTCTCTCTCTCTCTCTCTCTCTCTCTCTCTCTCTCTCTCTCTCTCTCTCTCTCTCTCTCTCTCTTTCTCTGTGTGTGTGTGTGTCATACCCCTGAGCCCCACCACACCAACTCCCAAAACTCTCATTTCCACCTGAGCCCTGGTTGGGGGCTGCAGTGAAATTGCGGATAAACAGGAAATGAAGAAAACATTTCCTGTATACAGTGAATTCCCACATCACCTGAGCTGGAAGCTTTTCTTTTAGTCATTTGAGGGCTATTGTGTTTCATATGTGATCACACTATACAGGTTTTACTTAATTCTTGCTTGTTTTTTTTTTTTTTTTTTTGGCTAAGAGAATTTGAGCCTGAGGAAATGTGGATCATTGAGCGCTTTAGGCATTCACAACTTCTTAAAGAAACACACACCCTCCCCCCAACCGTAGCCGTAGCCTTTCACACTTTTCTTTCTTCCACTCCTTAGTGTGTTGTCACTCCCTCCTTTGCTCTTTTTCTCGTTTAAGGACATTTCTTTCTGATTAGCTGATGCAAACCATGCTTTTTATAACTCAACAGAATCTGTGAACCTCCAGGTATCCCCTAGCAACCACACTAATTACCTCCAGAGAAGGGGGGGGGGGGGGGTTCTGAGATCATCAGGAAAAACATGAGAGGAGAAGGAACAAGGAGCTAATGTCTGTCTGTGCATGTGTGTGTGTGTGTGTGTGTGTGTGTGTGTGTGTGTGTGTGTGTGTGTGTGTGTGTGTGTAGATGGAGCAGTTCCCAGTGAGTCAGTGACCACACAAGGGAGGGTGCAGATCGTAAACAGGTTGGGCCTGTTGCTCTTTGAGACACACTCAGTTACGGTGAAGCACCTGCTGCCCTTTCCTCACGTCCAGATTTCTGAAATACCAGCTGGCATCTGCTGTTCCAGAGTAAGGCCTGGCAACTTACTGAAGATTTATAGGCATGAGACACACCTAACGCATGCCCACATGATCTCTACCAATTAGAGTATGCAAAGGAGGTGGCTGGAGGAATTCTCATACATGCTGTGCTGTGAAGACTTCAAATTGAAAAAGCATCTCTATCTCTCTCTCTCTCTCTCTCTCTCTCTCTCTCTCTCTCTCTCTCACACACACACACACACACACACACACACACACACACACACACACACACACACACACACACACACACACACACACACACACACACACACACACACACACACACACACACACACACAGGCTTAGCCCTGGATTGTTGAAAAAAGTTCCTAGTTGAAAAAAGGGACTAGAGTACTGTTAGTGACATCATGAGCAGAAAAAGCAAAAGAAACATTTCAGAAATAGTACCGTTGGCATATAATATGAAAGTTTGTTAGAAGAAGAGAAAAAGGAAGCAGGATGCCAGCTTCACTTAATAGGAATATATATATATATATATATATATATATATATATATATATATATATATATATATATATATATATATATCAGTTTACTAATCTCTATTTGCACACTATGTTTACTCTCTGTACCCTGGTCAGTGCTATATATTATGCATCAGTACTGTAGTGTATTGTATTGTTTGCACTGTCTGTTTTTGTTTTTTTTGTTTGTTTAACATAGCTCCGTGTTGTCTTACGTAGCCCTCTGTTGTTTTATGTAGCACCATAGTCCTGGAGAAATGTTGTTTCATTTCACTATTTACTGCATCAGCTATATATAGCTGAAATGACAATATAAGCTTGTTGACTTGACTTGACTTGACAAATTAATGTGCACAAAGCGAGCCCCATACAGATATGGCTTTCTACTCTTGGTGTGAATAAAGTCGAGTGTCCTGCACCAAGCCCTTATATCAACCCCACTGAATCCCAACTGGAAATCTGACATCTGTTTAATACCCTGGTGGCTATATCAGCAGAAATCAGCAGCTTGCTACATAATGTAGTGGAAAGCCTTTTCAGGGTGTGTTACTGGCAGATAGAGGAGCTAAATGAATTTTAAAGCCCATTGGTTTGTACTGTAATAAGATGATCAGCAATGCTGTGACAGTCATGTGTCCACATACCTTTGGCCATATAGTGTATATACACACACACATACATTCTCAGCATGCAAAAAATGCATTTGTAAAACCAACATATTTAAATTTAGGATGCTGCTAATAATAACATCGTAGCATCAAAAGATATTTTGGACAATTATTTGTTTTCTCATAAGCTGTTATATATCTGATCCAACATGCAAGGTATCAGACATGATTTATAACACGATTTATGTTGACAGAAAACAAATATTAATCAGCACAACACTAGGCAAATGATTTAAATCAGTAAAAAATTCAGGTAGATTCGTTTTCACTTTGCATTTGACTAGATAAGGTGTGAAAAAGGACGTTTGAGTGTCAAACTTAGTTTTTTACATTTACGTTTACATTTATGCCATTAGGAAGATGCCCCTACAAAAGCAATATACAAACATGTCTCTACAAACATGTCTCTACAATATACAAACAAGTCTCTAGCAATGAATACATCTACACTGGTTCACTAGGTTACAGACTTACGATACCATCAGCTAACTCTTTTTTGAGCTGCCAAACATACAAAGGGAGTAAATTTGAACATCTTCAAGTTCAGTGAAGTAAATAATTTTGTTTTTATTAGTGTTTAGAGGATTCATTTACAGAGGTATTCTTGTTCTTGTATTTTAGCTGTGAGGACACACATACACACACACACACACACACACACACACACACACACACACACACACACACACACACACACACACACACACACACACACACACACACACATCTCAAACACTTTGCACCTCATTACCTGTTAGGCAAAATGCTGACAATGTGATGAGATGTGAAAGTGGAGAGCAGGGTCAGGTGTAGAAGAGGGGTCATGACAGTACTGACCTGAATTTAATCCTGCACTCTCTCTCTCTCTCTCTCTCTCTCTCTCTCTCTCTCTCTCTCTCTCTCTCACACACACACACACACACACACACACACACACACACACACACACACACACACACACACACACACACACACACACACACACACACACACACACCACACACACACCACACACACACACACACACACACACACACACACACACACACACACACACACACACACACACACACACACACACTACAGCCTGTGCTTCTCACTTTGTCCTCAAATATATCACACATCGAGTGCATCTCCAGGTCAGCCAGATTCGTCAACGTAATCCACCTTAATGCTGGAGTTTTTCCAATCTTGAAATTGGAATTTGATTCGCAAGTTAATCTACAAGTGAAACATTGGCAAACAGCACTTGAAGATCAGTGATCTGAATAATGCCATAAGGAAGATCAGTTCAGTGAGCACAGATTTGCATCTGCATTCTGTGGTAAAGCCACCAAGGAAGTCTCTGATCTCTCTGAAATAACTTATACCTATAAATGCATTTTCAGTCACTGGACTTGAAAAAAAATGTGTTGAGAATTAAGAGAGGACATTAAGTGGGTTATAGAAAGCTATGTCAGTGGTATTAAACTCTCATATTTCTCAGAATTGCAGCCCATTGCATCATTCTGTGTGTGTGTGCGTGCGCGCGCGTGTGTGTGCATGCTTGTGCATGTCTGTCTGTCCGCATGTCTTACTGTTTCCAAAGATAGTATATGTTCCAAGAATTATAATGAAGAATCCCATCTTTGTTCTATAGACAATCTGTTTTATTTTATATTGTAGATAAATTCACTCAGTCATTATGTCATTCCGATCAAACATTATTTCATTATAAGGAATGAATGATGAGATGCTTTCATTTTTTGTAATAATTTCCTTAACATTTTTCAATTTACTTTAGGTGGAGTGTATACTGCCTGGTCCTGAGATAACAATGTCATTTAATTTGACTCCTTTCCCCAAATTCTCATTCCTCATCTTGTCTCATTAAACATTAATGTGCACTGGGAGCCATGAGCAAATACACGCATTTAAAACTGTGCTTTTCTGCATTCTGTAACAAGAGGATGCTCAGTAAATAATTAAGCGTGTTACAAGAGAAAACATGAAAGCAGATGAGCAGGCTGCTCCTCATTAATCTACCAGAGGGATCTTCTCCTCTGTGAACACCAGACGCCCTAAGCAACATCACATCGGCTTTTCTTGAACTCTGTGTTCTTTGTGGCTCATCTGCAACTTTCAGCTAACATAGAATAATACAAATAATCCTAATTATAGATCTGCCAATACATCTACTACTAAATCTAGCACCCAGAGAATTACATGATGTGTGTGTATTGTTCTGGGTCTGTGTGTAAAGTGGAGCTGTAACAAGAAACCTTTATTGGGTCGTCTCTGGTTTCGACCAGTCAGTCCTCCGTTCACGAGCACATGTACATCCCTGGGCTAGAAATCGGCATGTCTAGTTTTAATTAGACATTGAGCAGGCAAAGCTGATTGGAGTGAGTGGCAGATCTGCTTTTGAGACCAATGAAGAGTTCACTCAGCCGTTTATAACACAGCACAAACATCCTGCCATCTCCATTAGTGGAACACAGACCTTAGGGCATGGCTACACCAGTGAAGCATGAATAATTAAAGAATTATTCCGTTGGATTTGTTTTCCGAGGAAAAATGTGCAAATATCTGTGGAGAGGATGAAAGAGGAGAAAAGGCCGGAACATGGCTGCGGTTGAGAGGGTGGTGACAGAGATCACATGACCTCTTTTAGTCCAAAGTTTACATAATGACATGGGTTTAAAGATCGGCCATAAGTCAAGTTCACTGAGGCCACACATGTTATACAACATAATATTTAATGGACCATAAAAGGGGAAGGGAATGTGTGACAGTAATTATTATCTAAGATTCTGATGATTTAAAACATAATCCTGGTTAAAATTTACTGCAATGCCTTTTTTGGATTTGTAAGAAACATGCAAAAAAACATTTATTATAAATGCAAAAAAAAAAAAATCATTATGCTCCACTTTCAAAAAAATCCCACAAAATATTACAAAAAACCCAGTACAAAATATTATTTTGTATTTTAATAAAATACTGAAAATAAAACAGAGATGCCTGAGATTTAACTACACCTTTCAGAAAATTATGAAAAGGCAGTTTTTATTCATTTTTTTTCACAATATGGACAATTAATAAACCTCATGCTTAAAGAGTGATCTTTCACCAAATTTCTACCACAAACTACTCAACTTTATGCCAAATCAAAACAGAAGAATTGACCAGCTCATCCTTTTGAACAACATCCAGAATCACATTTGATATTTAATACTAGGAAGAACAACCTGAACCTAAATTGATTTATATGCAGGTACCTCGCATACTACACAAATCAGTGTAAATGCCATCTCTCTGTGCGTTCATAGAAGCTTAGTGTAGCAACAGGATCATAGTAGCATTGCCTGCTAAGTAACATCCAGTTATGAGGACACTCGCTTCTGAGTAAACATGCCGAGTACAATTTTGTGTGGCATCCTTATAAATGAAATATCTTGGATTCGAGGAACTAATCCTAGACACCTTTGGCCTGTTTGTGTGTATTATTTAGGATGCACTTCTATTTCTACATCTGTTTCTATGACAGAAACTCATCAATGATAATCTGGTGGATCCTTAGAATGCTTTTGTGGTCCATAGTTTTTTAATAGAACCTTCAGGAAAATACGATCCTTACAGGTAAACAATTATGAATGAGGATAATACAATATGGATACCACAATCACAAGGGACAGAAATAATCCAAGTCTTCTATTTTACTCTCTTTTTATCTATCATAGAAGCAATATAATGGGTAGTTCTTAAAGGTAGGCTAGATAATCCTTTTATTTTTTTCTCATGCTCCTCTCATTGCTGATCCCAATAGAGCATTTAAGATCTTCTAGAGAGCTATTTACTGATGCATGCTCCATTCTGCATGTGGACAACCATTTACTGCGTGGAACATGAGAGCAACTCCTCTTCACCATCACTGGAAAATGCATTTTGTTTCTATTGATTTCCACTCAGATGCACAGGATATTCTGTATTCTTTTAAATTCGTGATAGTGGACTTCATTTTCCCTCTTTAACAGTATTTCTATCCACCTTACTATGAATACCCAAGTATTTATGAATATGTCCTTAAACTAACATGAAAGTGAAGTGAAATGGGTTTAATGTGTCTTATTAGAGATACTCTTTATATTTATATATGGTATCTCAGAGTCTTCAGAGTATCAGGATTGTGTAGTTACACTTCTTTGCACTGTGTACAGTACTGTATTGTAATGCAATGCATGAGGTGCTGTAGTTGTGATCATACAGTTTCATTATATTCTGATCCTGGCTGCAATAATTCATGATCATGGCCATGTTGGCTCAAGCACTCAGACGCCTCTCTTTTCAACTAAGCTTTGGAATTGACTCTGTTTATAAGCTTAATTGAGCTGGCAGAACCAATGAGTTCACCCTTGCCCACTTGAATTGTGGAAATATAAGCGTGGCATCAGATTAACACAACAGGCTTTATTCACGTCTCATGGTTGACCCAACATCACGCTGGTGCCACTATTGGATACCAGCATTCTCTTTTTTTGTCTTCAGAGTGGTGGCCTATTCTGTCTCATCAAAGTTTCAGGAGTCATTCAATAGAGCATCACTATCTGTCCACGGGAGCCAGTGTTAGCAGCGGAACTGGACACCAGGGCTCCCAGGCCTGGCTCTATTACTGAGGCCCTGTCTTGGCCATCTCATCTGGAGAGCCACTGGAAAAAATGCACAGGTGGTGTGCAGAGCCATGGATAATTCACATCTGACCTGTCTTTGATAGCTGTGCAAATATCTGCACATCTGTACTTCAATGCTTTAATGTTGCTTTATGTAATATTGCCTAAATGTATGTGGCTGCAACACATAAAACATGGACATGTCCTAAATTTTATTTCTGGAGTCCTTTATTTATAGGATCTGCATCACTATTCCGAATTCATTACAATATTTGACTACTGATTCTGTTCTCAAGAGGAATCTAAGAGAGGACATTTTGGTCTCCTTTCCCTTTATTGCTTCACCTCACAACACTTTCTAAAGATGCTGAAAAGTATGTGTCTCTGAGGGGTATGGGGGTAGGGGCTATTATTCTATTCAGTGTCTGTTGATTTATTTTTTTTTCCAGCTGGTTTTCCAGCTTGAATATCCATGTGAAGGTCAAACAAACTCCCAAGTCATTTATAATAATTGGATTTTTTTCAGTCTGTTTGCCAAGCCATTGTTTATTTGAATACGTATCTTGTACTTTGGGGAGTTTTAGAAAAGGTTGAATTAAGGTCAGAGAGATTTCAGGGGATTTAATTCTCAATAGAGTGTGTGCATGGGTAATGCGCTGGTCTCCGTGATGGAGTTTAACTTGGAGACAATATGGGTATTTTAATCGTAGCCATGAGCCTAAATCAGAGAATAGACACGTATCACAAATTCTGGGTCATCTGGACGGATCAGAGGATTACCCAAGGCATGGACACGGATACTGAAGAGGTCACTGATCTCTTCCTTAGAGATTTTATGACTCCTGCATATTAAGGAAGCCGTGAAAAAAGCACATTGTTACTTTCTGTTGTTTTAGGATACAGAACTAACTGTAGTCCACTTTAATCCATCCAAGCAGTTGAGAAACTATTAGTAATGGAGATCCAACTAGTTGAATGAATTTATCTTCATTAGCAGTCACCCCCGATGGGTTAATGGTCCATTTTAGGGCACCATTTGCACAAACATTGACATCCAGGGAAAATTTATACGGCAAGTCAACCCACCTGCAAGTTTGTGGACAGTAAGAGGAAACCCAGAAGAACCTCACAGGACGGCTACAAAAGATCAGGAGGGCTAAAAAAAAATTTTAGCTAATGACAGATATGGTATATGCTTGAAGTGAGAGATATTAAGTGACTTGTTTGAATATTTTATATTTACAGAAGAATATGACAGCAGCAAAGCTTCAAGCCATCTTGCAAAAAGTCAGCATTGGACATAATTCTAAACAATCTATAGTGAGTAGAAATTATAAATTTCTTTTAAAAAGCAGTTAAAAAAACTTTAAGCAATAGAAACGTTTCTCAGTACATATTCTTGATAACTATACTGAATGTTTTTATCCCAAACTGTTGAATAATACTAATACATGGCACATGGCTAATAAAATTAACTGTAGTTATTGTTTGTATACTTTATCAATTTTCAATTGTGGTTTTAAACAGAAACTTAATATAGTACATCACTGGGGATTTAGTGAACTCTACAGAATTCCCATCGGTCGTATCTATCTCTAAAATTGGAATGTGCTTAGAATTTTTCCAATGGTTATCACAAGGGATGCACATATATAAATCCCCAAAGAGTACAAACAGTGAGAGATGGCTTGGAGCCCTTATGTGTTGTTTCATGCCGCTGATTTGAGTTGTCCTAAAATATTAGTTACGCAAACTAAGTAAGCGCAGATTGCTGGTTTACCTGATTAAAAACGTGAACTCGTCCCATACTGTATATACGGACATCTGTAATATGACTCTTTGTGTCTAAAGCATAAACTGAAATATCGTGTATGTATCTTCTTCTAAATGGAATGGAAATGGAATTATCCCTGCATGAAAAATATTTATGAAGTAATAGGCTGAGTGAAATGCAGTGTGTCTGAGCTGGTCATCATTAATCATCATGTTTCACTGCCATTGTGGATCAATTAGAGAGGATGCAGCCATTATTGAGAGGAGGCAGAGCAGCCACTCCACCAAACAGCTGGAGATTGACTGTAAATGGATTAACATGAGCATGATTACATTACGATACCCACAGCATGCCAAAGAAACATTAAAACTCAATATCAAATCTCTGTGCCATACAGTAATCCTGTAAAGACTTGGACAAACGTTTTCACTCATATCCCATATAGGGATATGTTTTATGCTGGTCCCTGGGATGTACAACAGTTTAGGAAATGTTTTAGAATGGACAATCCAATTTTCAGCATGAATTATTTTTACTAAGGCATACCGCATTTTATGTTTTCCCATTAGACATATTTAATGACCTTCAAACATTAGATCAATTCGTTTCATGCCGTGGAAAATTATGGTTATTTTTATTATTTCAAGGTACCTGAACATGGAAAGTCTGGAAATCTATTTAGAAAGTGCAAGAAATTTGTCAGCTCATTATGGCATCTTATAGTATTTGGGAAGAAAAAAGACTATAGAGGAAAATTAATGCGGGGCTTGTATTACTGGTGCCATTGCAATAGCATGCAACGTTGTCGTCCCTGTGTCAGAATAACAAAGAAGTGAATGAGACTGATATCAATCACCATAAACAGCACACATGATTTAATGCATCATAAAAACTGATTGCTCATTCATTCATTCATTTTCTATCGCTTATCCGAACTACCTCGGGTCACGGGGAGCCTGTGCCTATCTCAGGCTTCATCGGGCATCAAGGCAGGATACACCCTGGACGGAGTGCCAACCCATCGCAGGGCACACACACACTCTCATTCACTCATGCTGATTGCTCATATTTCTTAATATTTATTCCCCAGCCATTATAGTATAGTAGTAACATAGTGATAGTAAGGTTTTATTACCTGACACTTCTCTGCTTTTATACTCAGTCAAAGTCTCAGTCATTCAGAGAGGCTATAAAAATAAAACTGCTCTGGCAGTGGAAAAAATGTCATAACAGCTCCACTCATCAGTGCCCATGGACTGAGATGTATTTTATTATGATTGAAAAAGTACCCCTAGCAGCCTACAACTGAATTTTCTCACTAAAAGCCTTATCCGTTAAAAGTGAACGAACAACTTAAGCAACCAGGATCTGAATCTTACAATATTATCAGAATACAAATGGGGAAGAATGAAAGGAATACAAGTGAAGCTGCTATCTATTTCTTCTGGCCTTTATCCTTATTATCCTATGAAATGTTGGTAGGAGTGGTCTCTTCCAGGATGTTCCCTAGCGGTCTCAAGGCTCACAAGAGCTCCCTGAACAGTTTGGTTTAAGGATGAAATGTAATGTAAAACAATATACTATGGCCTTTGTAGATCTCAAGATCTCAACACACCCTTGGATGATTTTGGACATACTTGCACTGTGCGCTCCATTTTCAATATACCAACTGATATCTTGTGGAAGAATGGTATTCATCCATCCTACATTATCGGTCATGTTCTATTTTTGCCCTTTAATTTATCATCCATCTCTAGATTTGGAAAACCTTCGATTCATTACACCATCAGGAAATGAGAACTACTGAGAGCAGGACTATGCTGCTGTGTGTTTTTCATTTCTCATTCATATGTGTATTTTATAGTATCTGATAGCTCCTGAAGCTGAGGGAAGTATGAGAATAAAAGAAGGTGATAAGAAGTCCTATTCTAGGAGGTTAACCATCAAGTATTTGAAGCTGACTTTCTGAGAAAGTGATGTCTAAGCCCAGTTTTTCCAGTATATATGGACAGGAATACAAAAATGGTGACTCTCTCACAAAAACTACAGTGCACATCTAAGCTAACCACACTGCCCTATTCTTGTAGTTTATTTGAGTTCGGTTACATTTGCTCTGCACTTAGTAGTCCTGAGAGACAGGCACTTATAATCTCAGCCCTTAACATTTCCATTCCTGAAAAGAGTCTTTTGTGCAATAGAAAACGCTCTCCTTTTGGTTTCAGATCCCTGTGGCTAAATTTCCTGTGATGTCACTTCACAAACCCCCACCTTTTTACACACTCTTTCATTCTCTGTTTCACACTCTCTCCATTTCCTATACCAAATGCACACTCAGAACATTTCAGAACAGTTCTAATGTTTGAAAAACTCTCATGAGTGCTGCCTCCAGGAGCTGAACTTTGTGATATTCTAATTGCTTTCCACTATTTTCAGCAGCCCTCCCCCCTCACCGGCACGTCCCAAAGCCTTGCAGGCATGCAGGCAGAAATAGCGCACATTGCTTCTATCTATCCGTGCTTTTCTAGAAAGACGAAAGAAACACTGATATGAAAGCAGATTATGCAGTTCTCTGACCCAACCACGTCCCTCACCAGGCCACCCAAAGACAGACACCTAATAACGTTGATGAGGAAGGGTCTCTTCAATTTGACTTCACTGTCTGTATTTGATGAATACATAAAATGAGAAAGGAAAACAATTAACTTCATTTATCTGTAGTATGACATATTTGTGGCAGGTTATTAATCTAATCCTGTTTATAATCTATTTTACTCATCTAAAAAAGTGAGGGAGATGAATTTAATACAAACAAAGTGAGCAAGCAATGATTTCCTGTTAAATAAGTCATGCAAATTCTTACATCATTGAGTTTTACAGTGGGTTGCAAAGGTATTCACCCCATTGGTGTTTGTCCTGTTTTTCTGCATTACAACCTGGAATAGTTTCGCAGGTATGTCTCTATTGGCTTAGGAAATCTAGGCACTGACTTTCAACTGGTTTTAGATCTATGCTATGCACCAATTCAACCCAACAACCTTGAAGGAGCTGGAGCAGTTTTGCCTTGAAAAATGGGCAAAATCCCAGTGCCAATGCAATGTAGTAAATGGGCAAAATCCCAGTGCCAATGCAATGTAGTTTTAGCAGTAGGTTTTCTTCAAGAACTGCCCTGTATCTAGTGGCATAAATTTTTCCTTCAATCCTTACCAGTTTTTTGGTCTCTGCTGGAATCACCATGCATCACTCTGGGAATGGTGTTCTCAAGGCAATGGAAAGTGTTGAGTTTGTGTAAAATGCTTGATTTTCGTCTTGTCTGACCAGCGAAGCTTCTTCCATGTGCTTAGAGAGACAGGCACATGCTGTTTGGCAATTTTGGCAGTGTTTTCTTGACTGTTCCCACCATCTCTCTTTGTTATGGGTCACTGGCTAGCTTTAAACAACGGGTAAAGACCTATCTCTTCCTGAAACACTTAAACATTTTTAGACTGATGGTATCCTAAGCTTTGTCTGTCACAAACTTAGTCAATCAGTGATGATGAATAATTTATCAAGACTTCAAAGCTTTTGTAAGTCACTCTGGATAAGGATACTACAGTCATACAATAGTATAAGTAGTTGTATTCCACTGTTCCTTTTGAAGCTTCTTTAGTGTTATCTTTGGGGTTTTTGTTGCATCTTTGATTAATGCACTTCTTGCCTGGTCTGAGTTTTGGTGGGTGGCCTTCTCTTGTAGGGATGCCATATTCTTTCTCTCCCAACCCTGTTCTATACATCACAATTGTTTTAAGAGCTCCTTGGTCTACATGTGGCTTTCAAAGAAGTGTTAAAGTCTCAGTGGTCTGTCAAACCAAGTGTATTAATATTGACATCATGTGACAGATCATGTGGTCGTAATCAATGTACAGACCACAGAAAATCAGGCCAAAAACCAAGGGGGTAAATACTTTTTTCCACGGTATAAGGTATGTACTCCTGGTGACCAACTTGCAGCAGCAGCAGCAGTTTACGCATCATGTGCAGGTTGCACTCAATCCTTTTTTGAAGGACAGGGTCTGTATGTACAAGAGGTGTTAATTTAGCCACATGCTGTTAAGCCTGTCCAGCAAATCCTTTATTATAGTGATCAGCTGTGGCAGTGGCTGTCAAGCATTATTATTTATTATTTTAATAACTGCTTCATTACCATGAGCTTATTTGGATGAGACCCTGACCTGTCCAAAGGTATGATGTGCAAAAAGCAGGCCATTAATCAACAGGGGACTTTTGCACAGGCATTATATCCAAAAGGTGTTGGTTAAATACAAGGACTGTAGAATATATTTGTTCAAGTATGGTTTGTAACCCTCAGTCCTGGAGAACCCCCTGGCCTGCACATTTTAGAGTTTTCCATGATCTTTAATATTCAATTCAAGTTAAATGAGGACGCTTAATAAATGAAATGGTTCATTATTTGAATCAGTTGTGTTGTGAACAGGGAAAACACTAAAATCTGCAGAACTGAGTATACCAAGACCAAGCTAACAAAGTATTCTGCCTTGCTGTATTCTTGCAAAGAATCACTGCTAGGAAAAGTGGCATTTACTTTTCCTAGCAGTGATTCTTTGCCACTTATAGAGGATTTGTTTGCTTAGACTCTTAACTGCTGACTCACTTTCAGTTTCCATTTTCTAGGCTTCCTAATACTGGTGTGTATTCAGGTGAAAGGAAAAGCGTTTATGCTTTTAAGATGAGGCTATCGTTGGTACCCGACAGCATCATCTTAAAAGCATAAACACTTTTCCTTCACAAGAAGAATGTGATCAAGCACAGTACTGAAGCAGGGGGAAAAAAAAGAGAAAAGGGAACAAAGGCCTATTGGACACCCTTGTTCATTTATCATAGCAACAACAGAAGTAACTGGGGGCTCAGGAGTGTGCACAGTCACATCCATCAGCAGCATGTGATAATGACCCAAGCGATTACTAAACCATGTGCAGAGATAGTGAACAGCCAGGGCCAAAGAGAAAGATGATCATATTAAGTGTCAGTGTGGTGGGTAGGGGTGCACACACAAGGTAACTAACCCATTATGGGACAGGCACATACCATGTCCTTGCTGAGCAATATGTATGTATGTATGTATGTATGTATGTATGTATGTATGTATATACATATATATATAAAACCAGCATCTGTTGGAGATAGACAGCCAGAACATCTGAACAAAACACCATCGGAGAAGAGGATGCATTTCCATCAGGAGGTAAATTAAAGAGGGTGATGCAAGCCACCTTTGATAAACCAATATCATTCAGCCAACTTTGTATCTTTCTTTTACACACCCACACACCCACGCGTTTTCCCTAACAGGGTAAAACCCCGCATTAAACATTGATTTTATCTCTCATGGCTAGTAAGTACTACTTGTATTGTCACAGCATATCTATTCTGTCTATCAAATATTCCCAATAGGGAGAAATTTTAATCTCTAAAAAGCTGTCATTCTCAAAAACTACAAGGATATGAAAAAACTGATTGCCCCTTAGTTCCCAGGGGGTTTAACGAGCTTTTACTGCAAACAATCTAGAAAAAACTCTGATGGTAACTGTCCAAAAAGGTAGCAAAATTAACACACCCCGAAATGGGCAATTTCGTAAGCAACATGTCATCTCCGGAGCCCAAAAACTGTCCCCTTTGGATGGCCCTTCAACCCTTGCTAGAAATAGAGCTAGTCTGGACATTGTGGTTTGCTAAGAAACTTAAAACAAATATGCAGAATGTCACTCTCTTGATACAGTGGACCGTTCACATCTCCTTGAAGCCCATATCATTCATATTTAGGGAGCAACCCTTAAATTCCACCTGCACCTAATTGAGCTCCAAAAGGCTTTGTCAGCCAGCACCATGTATGCACATTAACAAAAGATACTCAGGCAACATGTTTGCCTTTCCGCTTTCAAGCCTTTTGTACATCCACAGTGAACTGTGGCTGCTTTTCAACAGCCCCATTTAAGGAAATGGCAGTGCTCTGATAGACATCAAGCTGAGCATTAGCATTGATGGAAAAACATTGATGTGAGGAGAGAGCATGCAATCAATGGACGGAAACATTTAGAATAATAAGATACTCCACCATAAATTGCTTAAAATTTATACTAAAAACGGCTCAAGCTAATCTGATGATCAAAAAATAAATAAATCCTGTATGTGGGTTTGTGTTATTGTATTTACAAGCAAATCTCTGTCCCACAATTCAAGGTTATTTTGTGCTGAAGAATAGAGCCATGTAAATTGTGCTGGAGTAAAAATGGAGATTCCACCTGAATCGTAAAGGAAATTATTTTACTGTAAACAAAATCGTGTTGACCATATGACCATGATTACTTTAAATAGCTTTAAATATGTAAAACGCTGATTAAAAAACCTCTGAATTCCCATCTCAGCTGAAAAGAAAAAATCTTATCAAATGGGCGAAAAGGCATTTGGGATTAATTGTTAATTTTATTGGAAAACAAATATACAACTTGGAATGGATTCTTTGAGGCATGGCTGTGCCATAAGCAGTTAACAAAGAAAAAGTGACCAATTATAAAGCATAGTAATAACGAGAGAACAGAAATACAAAAAGACTATAGTGTACGAGTACCTGCCGATAAACCCGTTAGTATTTAATTCACTGATGTTGCAATAGTGCAATGTTGAGGATCCCCCCCCCACTTTTATATGTAGTCCGTTGTCCATGCAGAGCAGTTCCTCAAAACAGGAAAGAAAGAGAGAGGGGGGAAAAAAGGAATCGGAATCAATTGAACTCCAGCCATGAGGTTAAAGACTGCAAAAAGCATAAAATCAAGGTAGTGCCAGCCAAACTGTCTGCCTATACCCATCACCTGGTCCTGTGCCAGCCCACTAAATCAAAATGTTAACAATTACCAAGTGCGGAAAGGGGCAAAACAAAGAAAAATTACACATGCAGTTCCTTTGGACAGTAGAAGATGGGGAGAACTAAAATGAAACATTTTACATAGATTAAAAAGAAAAGGCAAATAGTTTTATACAAGAAATTCTGTACAAGGATTTCACTTCGCTGTCATCATCTGTACAAATTCTGTGGAAAGAGAAAAGGGTGTTTTACTTCAGATTTATACTTTAAAAGGTTTTAATGCTTTTACAAATCCAGACCTGGCATCCATACCTTCATAATTGACCTGGCCATCACCATCAATATCTGCTTCTCTGATCATTTCATCAACTTCCTCGTCTGTTAACTTCTCCCCCAAGTTTGTCATGACATGACGCAGCTCAGCAGCACTGATGTATCCATTTCCATCCTGAACGTATACAGGCAATTAAGCAATGGTTTAGACATAAGGGGCTCCCATTACTTTTACTGACAAAACCAACAGATAGGGTACCTTGTCAAATACTCTGAAAGCTTCCCTGATCTCTTCCTCACTGTCTGTGTCTTTCATCTTCCTTGCCATCATGGTCAAGAACTCTGGAAAGTCTATTGTTCCATTACCTACGCAAGTCACAGCAGAGAAACATGTTGAGCTGCACAGGGTCATATGCAAACCCTCATACTCGTAATTAGCAGTTCAGATAAATACTTAAAATTTTCCCATTACCCAGATCGACCAAAGTAGTTTAATGTGTGCTCACCATCTGCATCCACTTCATTGATCATATCCTGAAGTTCAGCTTCCGTTGGGTTCTGCCCAAGAGAACGCATCACTGTACCAAGCTCTTTAGTGGTAATGGTGCCATCTCCATCTTTGTCAAATAGCGAGAAGGCCTCTTTGAATTCTGTCAGGACACAAGTATAGAGTCAAGATGCATAGAATAAACATGTCGAGCTTCACATCACAGTTCATATTTTGCTATCTACTTATACATATTACACACACACACACACACACACACACACCCTCACCCAGCCTTCCACACAGAATGCCATGCCTAAATCGTTTATAGCAGGAACCAGAACACCTTTTTGTTAAGAAAAGGTCCACTACTAAATCAGTGTATATTAAACCTTTTTCACACAAAAAGGCAGAAAAGTCACTGTGCTGGCAACCTGATCAATTCCAATCTTTTCAGACAGTTGTATTTATGACCGTTACCAAGACACAGTAACTAACAATGCCTTGACCGAAATGTCTAGAGCAGGAGGGAGCTGTAGTAGACGTACAAACAAACTGCAGCCATGGCAACGCTAGCCCACGCCAACAAGTCTAAGGCCAAGCTAATGACACTGCCTTCTGCATGAGGTTGGAGAGATCAGTAAAAGACTACAAGTTACAAAAGGGGAATTTTTACATGCCTCTGGGAAAAGTGGCCTCAACATTGTAATGTGTAATTGTAAGCAAGTGATAATAAATGTAAGAAATAATAATAATAATAATTTCAGGAGACTGTAAAACCACAGTAACCCACAACAGCTTTATATATATATATATATAAACCTTCTAAGGGAAAAACAACAAAAAATAATAACACCACCCTAAAACATAAACACAAAGCGAAAACCGAGGCCAAAACAAAGAAAACCTTAAGCAAATGTCATGAATTAAGTATTTATTCCCACATATTTCCAAACGCCTACAGCTTTTTATTTAATAGTCCTTGTGAGGAAGTGATCTCACTTTTTCTGGACCAACCCACAGATGCACCCAGTTAGCCAACACAAGCTTGTCCATAAACCCACCTTAAAAGGAAACAAGAGAGATGACAATCTAACAGCACACAAGTTGCTGGCAGGACTGCAAGAAACCATGCAACAAAGAGTGTGCAGAGAAAGAATAAGTGCGTTAAAAAAAAAAGAAAAGGAGGGGGGAGGAGAGAGAGAGAAGACATGTTTATGACCATACCAGCAATCTGCTCTTCTGTCAGTTGATCAGCCTGTAGAAAATAGACAAAATCAAGAAAATGCTTGTGAGTTGGTTTAAACATTTCAAGAACATTACAAAACACACCGCCTTTTTTTTTTTTTGAGTGTGCACATCTTTCTCTTTCTTTCTTTTTAAAATTACTTAACTAAACCCACACACTACCCGCCCTCATCCCACAGCTCCAAACAGGGTGCCGAGGGTGTGAAAATTCTTGTAATTCATGCTGTCTGAGAGGAAACAATCACTTCACAGGTTGATGCATCAGTGGGCCTTCCCTTATATGAAACTTAATCCTGATGGGACAGACTAACATCGTGTACCTTGTGTAGAGTCAAACCCTGAAGCTTTACTACCCAGTAAGCGGTGTGTGAAATTTCCTTTGAAATAATCAAGCAGCTCTTATGTTAAACATCAATTTTAAATTGTGAACACACCTAGAACAGACAATGTAAAAGACAGCCATTTGAGAAGCTTTTTTATTCGCATGGATAAACCAGCTCAGGCAATGAATTAACAGTGTTCAGGTGTGGCCAGTGTAAATTACAGGGTTATTACTCTTATTCTGTTGAAAGAAAGAAAAAAAGAAGAAAAGATGCAGGAATTAAAAAAATAAAAAACCTTGAAGGCTGCAAAAGATTATTGTGCTAGATGAATACCATTTATTCTTTCTCTTTTCTTTTTCCTTAAGTTAATTTGATCACATTTAGATATTTAGCCTGTCATTAAAAACGTCACTGTATCTATGCATACAGACATTAGACTATTAGATTAAGTAATTAGACTATTATATAGTATGTTGATCGAAAACCATCTTTGTATTAAACACGTTTAGTCGCACGTGTGACATTATAACTGTATAATTTACCAGATCGACCCAAGTATCAAAAGTTAGCCTTGGTACAAACTACTCTAACTAACTTGCTGATAACAAGGAAGATTATGAGCTCTTCACCTGAAAAGAACAAAGTGAAAGAACTCTGAACAATGAATCATTGGCGCTTTTTTCTGTATATCTCCACCAAGGCGGGAAGGTTGATTAAAAACCGGTTCAGTTAGCAGTTACCTAGCTATAGGAAATAAAATAAACTTTACTTCAAATATATAATAACGTCCCTATAGTTAGTGAGTTAGTTAGTTTTTCCTAACCAATAAAATCCAACGTTTATGTATTATTACTTAACGAGTATTGTACATTAGCTAAATCAGCTAGCTACAAGGCTAACTACTAAACTATAAAACGGTGTAAACGAATGACCTCATAAACGCAAATATATACTTATATAAACATGTTAGATAGTAATATATTAATATATAGTATAGGTCGATGACTAGATTGTATACTTATATACAGTTATTCCTGCTCTAATAAGCAGCCTGTATAACAGCTATGATGTAACGTTCATACAGCATTAACGCCTGCTTTCATTGGCAAAAACAATCAGATTAAAGCGTTTACGAAACGAGAATCGTATATAGGATAGAAATAGAAGCGAATTAGTTTAAAATGTACTCACCATTTTGCTATTTTGCTAGCGTTCTGTCCCGAATATAGACCTCTTTAATGGTGAACACAGAACTCACTACAGTGCAGACCCGCCTTGACGGTTGTACATAAAACGCCTCCCCTGTATATGTATCCATCCGCCGGCTTATCTGCATTCTGGCGAAGAGCCTGTCGCAAATACTGAAATATTACATACTCTAACCGAAAACGATTTAAAAGCATATCGAGAAATATACACTTCAGAAGTGACACAAATGAGTTTTTTGTTTAACTAAGAAAATTATTCGCTAAAACACGCAAGGACTATTTGATTGCGGATGATTACCGCGTGTGATGCGGTCGTGCGGAAGTTTCTGATTGGCTCGTTTGTACCTGCAATGCGTCACTCCTTTGGTCACACACAGCAGCGTTTAACCAGTCATAAATGTCAGCTCAAACCCATGCACTCAAATCACCTGAACACATACAGACGCCTGTGTGAATAGGTTGTCTGTTTGTTTATTTGTTTATTTGTTTGTTTGTTTATTTATTTATTTAATAACTTGAGTCAATCTTTCTAATGTATGCTGGTAATCTTTTGACAGTAGCATCCCATATCAGACACATGTCACTATTACAATCCAACTTCTCTAGCTGAAAGTCAGCCTATATAGTCTGAAGCATTAGCCTGGTGGATAAGTCCATATCTAAGACATTTAATCATTTACTGTAATACAAATGGTACTGGTTCTTGTTTTAAACACTCAAACAGTGACAGATTTGTCCACCCATAACTGTCCCAGATCCCTCATGGCATATGTAAATGCTAGAGTATATATCCCTCTTAAGAGAATTAAAATGAGGCCTACTTAAAAAACTTTTACGTTTATGGTGTCATTAGAAACAGGTAATCACTTAAACATGCGGAGGGTTTGAAGCATTAACCTGGTTGATACGTCTATAAACAAGACTTATCTTGGGACTTATTTTGGAACTGCAATTTCTCTAGCTGATAGTCAGACTATATAGTTTGAAGCATTAGCCTGGTTCATAAATCTATAACCAAGACATTTAATCATTCACTGTGATGAAAACGGTATTGGTTCTTGTTTTAAATACACAAATGACTAACAGAAAACACCCAAACAGTGACAGATTTGTATATCTAAGTCATATTTGTCCACATAACTGTCCCAGATCCCTCATGGTATATGTAAATGCTAGAGTATATAACCCTGTTAAGAGAATTAAAATGAGGCCTACGTAAAATAGTTTTCCAGATAATAACCACAGTTTCCAACCGCATGCTGTTTCACTGTGGTTCGTTCATGGTGTCATTAGAAACAGGTAATCACATAAATACGCAGAGGGTTCAGGTTTATGTGGCATTTTTGTTTTATAGTGTGTTTTTTTCACCAACGCTGCTTGGTGTCGCTGTAAGAGTCACTGCATGAGAGTTTAACTTTGAGTCACAGAATTCAGTCTAAAATTGCACAGATTGGCATTTCCCCTTCCAGAGCTTGTAAAAAAAAAACTGGAATTTGTGAATCACTCTGAATTTGGGCCTACAACACAAGCACTGTATCCCTGTGTCTTATAAGAAGTGTGAGTTTCCATTTGTAGATAAAATTCCACACAGAGAAAAAAAAAGTAAAAAAAAATCTCAGACAATTTATATCTTAAATTTAGCATTTACTCAAGCTAGATAAATATATTTTTTAAACTACCATGAGCGGTACTGAATGGTATTTCAGAGTTCTGGTAGAAGATCTGGAAAAATACAAAGGGCATTCAGAGAAAGTAGGTAATCCCAAACGTAATTAAAATGTTTGCTGATCAGACACTAAAGGCACAGCATATGTTTTCAGTTAGTTAAAATGTATAATCAATAAACATGCAAAGATATTGTGGGCTAAAATGCCCAGCCGCAGCACCAACAAAATAGTATTGGATATCTAAGCCAGCAAATTCATTGCACTATGACTGTTATTGTGCTCTAATAAAATACAAAGTATGAGTCTTTTAATATCACACAGCTAATAATAGTTCAAAAATGTGGGCCAGCTTCCAAGACAAGTGCTAGGTCTAGTCTTAAACAAAAAGGCCTTTCAAGTAAGAAATCCTTTTGACAGCATAACTTCATTTTGTTCAAGATGTCTTAACAGTCATACCCTGTACAAAAATCTCAGATTTCAGATCATAATGCTTTTGTTAAATTCCTTTGAAAATAATATCCCTACAAATGTTTTTTTTAAACTATATTAACACTACAGGTGACAAGTAAACACATCATGCACATAATGCTTAAGCACATAATGGATTGTGTGAGGAATTGATTACGATTGAATTCAATGTTGAAATGATTACAGAACATGTATATTTGTTTTAAAACTTTCATGTTTTGCTTACACCGATAGTGAATTATAGATATCTGTATATTCAAAATATCTGTGGATAATATTTAATTAAACGCCTGAAGTCTGTGATATTCAGTTACATTTCTAAACTCTGGATTTTTACTTATTTCTAAAACAACAAAAAGCTGAAATGTTATAATATTATATTATATGCCTAGAGTTTCTCTAAAAATCAATGTAACATGATACCGATCTCTGCTGTCAGTAGGTAATTGAGAACATCATAAGTCATACGAGACCTGGATAAACGATAATCACAAGTCTAAAGAGCCCCAGACCACTCAGATGTTTACCTGTAGTGAGAGCCATGAAACTGAAGACCTATTCATTCGTAATGCACATTGAGGCCTTCAGATGCACTGCAACACTGGGATCACATTTCCCACTTTGTGTGTACAATACACATGCACATACATTATGCACTTGTGTACGGGTACACTTGTATAAAAATAACTTACTCAAGTGTTCCCCTTGTTGAATCACTTTGTTTCTAACTCAATCCTCTTCTGTAACACACTGTATTAATCAATATATTGAATAAATAAACATCACAGAAAGCAATGTTTGTGCAGCAGTTAAACTGTAAAGTGTTAATCTTTCTGCAGTAATCAGGCTAAACCTGATTAATTTTTTTTTCTCTATGCTTTTTTGTAATTTATAATAAGAATGATCATTAAAAAAGTAAGAACAATTTGAAAAGCATTATCCAAAGGCCTTCCGGTAAAATCAGCCTTGAGAAAAGACATTACATATCTAATTATGAGTGGTTAAACAATTTATAAATGATAATTAATTTATGAACGTTGTATCGTGTGTAAATGTAATTATTACTGCTTTATTGGTATTGCATTATAAATACTGAAATACCAATACATAGCAACATATTTCATTAAAGAATTTAAGTTCACTTCTGAAAAACAACTTAAAGTGGAAATTTTGCAAGAATTTTTTTTTTATTGCAAGAAACCAAAATTAAAACAAACAAAAAATATAAAAGTGGTCAAATCTAACACTGTTACACATAATCAGTAGTCCCCTTTTAATATACAAGATATATGTAAAACCATACATAGGCAGAATAGTTAGTTTGATGTATCCAACACAGTGTAATTTAAGAACAGCTCAGTCTTCAGCTGTGCATACTGGGCAACATCAATATTTCAGCAAGTATTTAGCAGAAGCTATCTACCATAGTCAATCTGTGCCAGCTAATTAAAGCCATTTGAAAATGAATGCAGCCTTCTTACAGACATGACTGTATATGTGATACACTATATATACGAAATAGCAGAATAACCTTTCACCATTACATGGTGCTTTTTTGTGATGTAATTATAAATACTGTAACAGATGTAGTATTTCTGGTAACTGAAATTGTAACATGTATTTCTTTTATATAGGTATATAGCTTATATACTGTAGTTTTTTTATATAAGGTTTTGTTGGTGTGGCTTAGGATATCAGTTTTATTTAAATATAAACAGGGCTATTCATAGTGGCATAGTGAAAAGGTAATTGATAACTAAGAGATAACACTATTGTGCTACTCCACCTGCTTCATCATGAAGGCTATTTTTCACTGAGCCAAAAGATTTGTAATTCGTTTTTAATTCCACATGGTTATAAAGGTTTATTTGCTACATGTGACTAGTAAAAATATAGGTGTAATAAAATTCCTACTTGGCAGAGGTCCTATAATCAGTCAATATTTTTTCAATATTGTCTATATCACCGGTCCTCGAAGTGGGGATCGCCCAGTGGTATGCACAGTTTAGCCAGGGGGCCCATAAAAACATTGTTACAATGGCCTACCATAACACAACAAACCATTATCAAAGCCATTATATTTAATTTTTAGTTCTAATATGTCAGTGATGATAGAGGTGGACCCAAATGCAGAACACAGACTAGATTTCTAGTTAAGAGTCTAGTGATTTCAGGAAGCGTAGCAGGGAAGTATAGGGAGTGAATGAGTATAACTAAACAAACAGTCACGGATAGTATGCAGCTGGCAGATAATCCTATGCACTGCCAATAATCCTATGCACTGGTGAAACACTGAGCAGGCAGGGGCAGCAACAAGAAACAGGCAGGGTTAAAACCAGACAGGCAAGCATAGAGAAAGCAGAGTCAGCAAACAGGGAACAGGCAGGGTCAAACCAGGCAGGCAGGATAGCTTAACAGGAGCAAAGGCAAACTGAGAAGGCCATTTGGTGGAGAACATCGATTCCATTGTGCACTTATTTAGCATGGGATACCATAAAATGACAGCTCCACAAGTGCTCAGAGTGTTTCCCCAAGATGGCTGCAGATGTGGAAGAGGGCATTGTAGATCCGGATGTTGGGATGGATCTGAAGCACTCTAGGGAGCTTGACCTGGAGTGCCACAGGGTTTAGTACCTTTAAGATGGGAAACGGGCCGACAAAGCAAGATGCAAGCTTCCTGCAGGCAGCCTTCAAGGGTAGGTCTTTGGTAGATAGCCAGACCCTCTGGTTGATGCGGAAAGGAGGTGGCAGTTATGGTTGGCTCATGGGGAATAACTTTTGTAGAGCAGGGTGGTGCAGGCTCTTTTCCCGAACCACCAGCAATGATCGATGAGTACTAAGGCAAAGGGGAGCAAGGCCTCCAGTTCAGGGAGGCCTTGCTCAAGAGCCCAGCAGTGGCAGCTTGGCTGTGCTCGGCCTTGAACCCTGATCCGCCGATCAAGAACCCAGAGCCTTAACCAGATGAGCCACCACTGCCCCAGTTATACGCATATTCAACCCACAATAATTGAAGGCCCGGGAAGAAGGTTCCTCCATGCAGAGAATGTGGAGGCCTATTTCAAGCTGTTTGGTAACACTGTAGAACCTGGGATCGTAGATGGTTGGGGATGCATAACCTTACCTTCAGGCATCCAACAGTGGTCAGCAGCTTGACAAACCCTTCTCTCAATTTTGAGGTGGAGGCCCCAGACCATGATGTAAGACAGGAGGATATGGTCTGAGGTGGATTTCCCTGAGTCCGGGGCCAATTGCCAGGCGAGGGCATTAGGTTTGCTGGTCTAGACTCCTAACTGATAGGATTGCTCAAAAAAGGGAGCCTAGCATGCTTGTCTTCTGGCTGTCCCGAGGTACTCTATGTTCTTGTAGTCTGTTCACACCAGAAAGGGTTACAGTGCCCTCCAACCAGTTATGCCATTCCTCCAATGATGGCTTTATATCAATTATTCTTGCCCCCTGATCACATAATTTTTGTTCAGAAAGGCCGAGGCTTGGGCTGCAGGCGGGAAGAGATTAGCAGGAGCAGGGGCCGGAGGAGGAGAACGGTGTGTGGCATGATGGGTTGCCAGGAAAAAGAAACTTGGCAGGATAGCTTAACAGGAGTACAAGGAAAACTGAGAAGACCATCTAAATGGAAGTGGGCGTCGCAGACCCAGAAGTGCATGGCACTTGAGCTGACAGAATAGTTATTAGCCTGTTTGACTGGTCACTTGCATAAATTTAACAATTAGGTCTTTAAATTATGTCAATTGGGAAGTCCAGTAATGAATAATTAAATGGATTCCATTAACGTAGGTTCAGTGAGCCAAAAATGTTATTTATTAATTTTTAAAAAAAATATTTATATCCAGGTAAGGGGGGCACGGTGGCTTAGTGGTTAGCACGTTCGCTTCACACCTCCAGGGTTGGGGGTTGAATTCCCACCTCTGCCTTGTGTGTGTTGAGTTTGCATGTTCTCCCCGTGCCTCGGGGTTTCCTCCAGGTACTCCAGTTTCCTCCCCTGGTCCAAAGACATGCATGGTAGGTTGATTGGCATCTCTGGGAAATTGTCCGTAGTGTGTGATTGCGTGAGTTAATGAGAATGTGTGCCCTGCGATGGGTTGGCACTCCGTCCAGGGTGTATCCTGCCTTGATGCCCGATGACACCTGAGATAGGCACAGGCTCCCCATGACCCGAGAAGTTCCGATAAGCGTTAGAAAATGAATGAATGAATGAAAGAATATCCAGGTAAATATATTTACATTTACATTTACAGCATTTGGCAGACACCCTTATCCAGAGCAACATACATAAGTGCATTGAATCATTAATGCTGGCTATATTGATATATTAATATTAATATAATATTAATATATTTGCATACATATAGTTAAAAACACACAAGTATAATTATACATTGGACATATAAAAAAATTATTGCTTAAAGTACACATCATACAAAAATATTAGTGACGTATTTTATTTGTAGAAAGGGCCAGAGTGTTTGGCTCACACCTATGGGGTTGTTTGATTCCCACATCTGCTCTGTGTACATGACATTTGCATGTTTGCTATGGGGGTTTCCACCAGGTTTTCTGGTTTTCTTCCCCAGGCAACAGACCTGTGTCTTGTTAGTGCCATGCGTTGGGTTAGTCCCCTGAGTTCCTTGGTAAAGAAAATGCATGGATTTGTACATATGCGTACATACACACACACACACACACACACACCACACCCACACACACACACACACACACACACACACACACACACATATGTATATATACACACATAGTCATACACACACATAGTCATATACATACCAATATAAACACAATGAAGAATGAAGAGTACATATCATTTATTTTCATACAATCAAGCTTATATGTACATCAATTTCAAAATCATATATTCTGCAAGTTTATATACTGCAAGCATTTCATTAAACTGGATTTCTCAGTTAGATGGTTGATTAAGCCTAAAGACAAAACTGATCAATAGGAATATTAAAGTCATCTAAACAATGATTAGGCCTCTTTATGTAGCTGGCAGAGCAATAGCAGTGTATTAATGTACTGCAGCTCAAGACTGATCTACAGTTGGTGCAGTGCTTAGTGCTTGCAGCTAGTAATTTCTGTCCAGAGGCTGATGATTTAATTCCCTGCAGAGGCTCACAGCTTTGCTCTGTCATGGCAGCAGCAGCAGTCTGATCATTGCATCTGAACCCTGCCTCTGGCCATGCTCCAAGACTCTGCAGCAGACCACCTGACTGCACCACTAGCACCCGATTGAACGCAGGCCACCTGATGGTGCAAGGGCACTGCAGAGTGTACACACTCACAGGACTGTCAAACATCAGAGACAGAGAGTGCTGACTGAACTGCAACATGCATTGACAACCCTGCAAAGTAGTATGAGAGCTTGTCATGGACCAATCAAAGGTTGCCAACCTTACAGTATAGCCTATCATCCATGCACATAAAATCTAGGATAAATAATTAATCCTTTTTGCTCTGAACACATCCCACAATATTTCACACCCTCTTTGGCCATAAAGATAACATTAACAAGATTACACATGCTGACAGAGTGAATGAAAAAAGGAAGATATAAAATATCCCAAGGGTCTTGTAAGATATAAAGATGAACATATTTAAATAAAAATAAGGTGAAGCACAGAAGTGTGAAAGAAAGCTGCTGAAGGATAGAAATCTAATAGAAACCTAATGATGTAGAAAAACAGTGATCTTCTCTACTTTATTCCAAATTTTCAGATTCTAGCAGATCTGAGGTACCACAGATGGACATCTGCACTTGCTGTGTGTAGTGTGTGGGTGATGGTGTGTTCAGTCTCCAAAATCCTACAGTGCAGTGGAGATGCTTTCCACCCCCTACCTCATCACTCTCTGGCCGGTATTTCTGCACTGATGCTTCACTCAGCAAAACTGCAAACTAGTTTGCTCTAGCTGTCTATCTATCACATCCCTGCAGAGTTGGAGCCAATATTCATTCCAGTCTCATCAGCACAGTTCTCAGTTCTGACACCAAGCGTTCTGTCTGGTTACTGCTGCTTCTTCACCTCTGACTCTAGAAAAATGTAACCCACTTTACTCAAATGAATCTTGACTAGCATTTCAGAGCTCTGTTTGGTCCATTATGAAATTAATATGTGGGTTAAACATGTATTTTTTTGGGTTAAATATTTTTAAATAACTGCAAAAATGTTATGTTACATTATGTTATGTAACACGAACTACTTGATTATAAGGGCATAATTTAACTACACAAATGTTTCAGTGTAGTTAAATCTAATCTCTATGTACCACATACAGTATACAGTAAACATTCTTCACTACTTTAGTGGGCAGCTTATAAGTGTTTCCATATCAGAAAAGATCCTTAAAGAACACTTTATCTAAGAAGTGTAGTATTTATGTATGCATAATCAAAATTCACTGTAATCAAAAAATAAAGGGGGCTGTAAACTTCCATTAATATAAGTTTTTTGTAAAATGTTTAATGGATTTGTTTAATGGACATGCACAGGTTTATGTTTATTAAGATATACTGTACATATGTATGATGCGTCCTTGGTCTACAATTTGGTCTTGGTCTTGGACTGGAATTGCTCTTGTATGTTAATGATTGCCTTATAATAGACCTATTGTTAATGAATATGGCTTTAAATATTTCCTTAATAAACTTAACTACTGCCCTTAGATTTTATTATAACTCCATTTTAGAATAACTGGGTTTGTTTTCACACATGGAAATATGCCTGATATAGATAATAATCACATATACACTGGAGATCCATGGATAACTGGGTTGAAAATAGTGCAGTTGAAAACCTCCCTATAAAATAATTTTAGTTTTAGGCAGATTCCATATATTAGTTATATTAGGCAGAATCTGTTCTCAGTGTGTGTCACAAAACATACAGATCATATCACAGTATGTGCCATATCACAACCCCTGGAAGCAAATATCGTATCATTTCAAAAGCTAAATCTCTTGCAGGATACAGCAGGCTTTTGGATTATATACTCTGCTCTATTACACTGGAAAATCTGCATATCCAGCTCAACCCTGGATTATGACTACTGATGAAATAGAGACAGTTAATCCAGGGCCAAATGTCACCAACTGACTGACAAAAAAGACAGATGCTACTACTTAGCACAAAGTGGAAGTGTATTTGAAAATGCTGTGCACATGACATGCAGCTTGTTTTAAATAGATCATGCTGAGAAACATAAAATCAGACACCTTCTTTTGTTCTTTTGCAACCCTGTTTGCCTATTCTTTAGCATGTAAATGCAGTATAGCTGTTATAATTGTGCCCAACAAACTGAAAACTGCTTTTCTGTGATTTTCATAAGTCTAAAATAATGCATCTACTTGATCTGAAGGCCACGATAAAAGCTGAATTGATCAACCATGTAATTACAGTCTTGTACAGGATGGATAGCTATGTTAACCTTAGGGATAGAACAAATAAGCATTATTAAATGTGCTCTCGCTGATCAGTAATTAACTTTTCTGTAGAAAAACAACCATTATACATCAGTTTAAGGATGAACAAATGTGTGTATTATCAGAACACGATTTTAAAGCAGAGCTTTACGAGCTTTTAAAGGGAGTAGCAGAAGCAATATGAAACTCATAAATACCTGGAAGAACATTACATGAGGCAGTACATGGTTATGTAACAGTACACCAATATCCATTATTCTGGATGATACATTATGTTTATATCAATATAGATGATAGATGATAGCTATCTTTTGTGAATTACAGAGAAACACTTTTGAATCAGAGGCAACGTTTATTAAGCTCCGGAGTGTCTCTGTGTCTCAAAGGGAGCACAGAAATAACACATTTTTTTAACAGTATTTGTGTTGTATGTTGTGTTTGTGATTTGTAACTGAGACACAATAGATGTCAGATCAATGTGTGTTGATCCTTTGTGTATCCATGTTGCTTGGGATATGTACCAAGTCCTCTCTTCATGAGTGACATTGTGATATACAGTGTTCTACATACATGATAGCTGTTATACAAATACTTTCCTACTCTAAAGTTTTGCTCTAAATGAACACACAGGTTAATGATATGTTGAAACTTAAATGCAAATAAATCTCATAACTGATGTATTTTTGTTAGAACTTTACTAACACATAAAAGCCCTATGTATTGTTTAACACATACACAATTTAACTTGAACAATTTGTCTTTATAGTTGTCTAAGGCATTTATTTTTATTTTTGCATATTCTAAATACCTCAGCAGGATAACTCATGGTTTCAGAAGTGCAAACAATTGACTGATTATATTCTGCCATCTACAGGTCTATAGTAGTACTGCAGCCTGAGGCATCAGTGAGAAAAAGGCTCTTATAATTCTGAGATGTCTTCAATTTGTCCCTTGAAGGTTTAACATAGAACCAGTCAACAGATAGTAGATACAAAAGTAGAACCTTTTTAGCAAGTGAGAACCATCATAGGAGGAACCTTTGAGAAGATGGATCCAGAAACTATCATAGAAACACTTGGTGCAAGAAAGGAATAGACCTGGAATGAATGAGGGGTCAAGTTTACGTACACCACACAGACACAGTAACACCTAGGGGCCATTTACCAAAGCCAATCCACCTACCAGAATTTTTTTGGGAGGACGGATGGAGGACACCCACGCAGAGACCATTTAAAACTCCATGCAGGCTTTAACCCATACAATTATAATTTTTTTCTATAAATATAAACCACATTGTTAATTTATGCTTCTCTGCTGTGATTTAAAGAAACAGTTTATCTTCACTCTCTGTTAAGGTTAAGTGTAGGTTTATACTAAAATCTACAGCAAAAAAAAAAAAAAAAGCTACAATTTTAAGAACTGTACCGTAGAAAATCTTTACAAGTACATACATTCTAGCTCCTTATGAATTGCTAAACATTTATATTCAAACCCTTTCAATTTTACTTTATGTCCAGGCACAGCGGTGAGCTGTTTGTGCTGCCTAGCCCTCGATGGAGTTCTAGAGTAGATATGACCAAAGCCCAAAATGCCTTTGACAAGTACTTAAAGCCCTAAATGCAGGGCCTTTAAGGAAAGGAAAAGTGGACTCAGTGGCACAGTTAAAGGAAGAAAAGGAGCTAAGAGAATGGTTGGCTGCTCAGCCCTGTGGAGAGGGCTTATAATGAATACAGATTTTTTTTTTAATGAATAAAGAATTATGCAACTCTCCGAAGTATAATTTCTTTAAAGTGTAAGAAAGTTCTGTAGTAACTCAGCTTGAACACCCGAGCATGTCAGCTGGTGAAAACTCTTTTGTCATGCCCTAGGCATAATCCCACCCAAGTCTTAGCTCATACAGCCGGATCATGACAGACATGACCATCCAATGACCATGACCATGACCAATGCCCAGACAATGGAAATAGTGGTGAAATATATTGTAAAGCAGTGGCATAACAGTTTACGTGAAGTCCACATTTGTCACCAGCATTGAACACACCTGCTTGCCTGCCTCGAATATGTTTGGGCTCGTGGATTAATAGGCTAGTCTAGTTTGAAAATAGTATAATAATTCTATTCTGGACATGGAATCTTGTTTTCCTCATTTATTGGTAGCTTGACACATGTCTGGAATAGCCAGAGTGTCTGGTAGATAGGTTGAATGTGTGATGTTGCTCGCTACTCCACAACAAACATCACTGTCTCTAAGAGGTGTTGGGGTATCACAAACACTCAGGCAGACATGGTGAAGAGAGGTCAGCACGCAACATGATTCTGTCCCTCCCAGTTTCCACGAAATACAAGGAGAGAGACAGATACATTGAAAGCATACCATAGTAGCTGAGCTGAGAATGCATGACATAACCACGGTCTCAGAAGTGTTATTTTATGTTTAAAGTATACATTATACAATACTTTAAGGTCTGAAGCATTTTTAAACTCTATACTGCTCTGACAATAGGGACTAAAGAAACACCACAAGGGGGCAGTATAAGGTGTTACAATGCAACCATGTAATTACAACTATTATCAAAATCTTAGGAGTATTGTTGCCTTGGTTCTCACAACTGCTGTACACACCACTATACCATTATAACTATACACAGTATTAATTACTGTTTGGCCAAAAGGTTTAATCTAAGGGTCAATACTTTTGCTCAAAAAAAAAGCATAGTGTCATTGGGAATCTAAGTACAGCTCAGAAGAGCTCACAAGAGCACCATGTGTGAAATTTTAGAAACCAAAGAACTCTTAAATGGTTTACGATTTAACCTTGCCATTTAGGTGTGTATAGATAAAATAAGAATATAGATTTTCATACAAAAATTCATAATAATATTTTGGTTATTTATCTCCAGTTCCATTCTTGGAGAAAGACAGTAACTGTCTTTATTTACACTCTTGACGGTTATTATGCTGTGTCTTTCTCACTCCAGTATTAGAAGAGTTTGCATACTCAGAAAATAACAATATGCTTTACATAATCATTAGATAAATATTATCATGCTGTTTAATTCCCTAGTGAAAATAAATAGCAGTCAACTGCCCTGTACAACATGAGTAAAGTATGACTTGACATTTCTTCTTTTCTTATTAGTTAAGGTATCTGATGAAACCTATCATTCCTTAATACATTATCGTTCTGAACTATAGTATTTTTTTCCACAGTGTTCAACAGTTTAAAGCTCACATTCAGTCTGAGTGAGTATGAAAATCAGACAAAGAGACAGTGAACAAATGAGACTGAATGAGAGAGAAATCAGTAGAGTTATTTCCACAGCACAGATTCTTGGGTATATATATAGCCTGGAACAGTGTCTTCTGGGGTGCTCCACCCTGAGACGGCTGTATGGAGCCCCTGCTGCTCCAGATACACACTTCCTGCCTGCTGAAGCCAGGACATGGTAATTTGGAGTAGGACAGAGTGGTCCTGCAAGTGGTCCAAACTGTATTGTGTGGCACTGAAATGCAGGAGATTGTATGAATAAAAAAAATCTTGCAGGTGTGTCAAACTGTGTTAATGGATTTTGACATGGCAGGATTTAAATATAAAAATAACAAAAATAGTCTATACCAATGTTCCATCGATGTGTTTGATTAAATATAATGTTACATCTTTGAAGACCCCCTCCAAGCTTGTGTACCTCCATTTTATCATTCTCTGTCAAAGCTATGCTTCAATTATTTAGAGGCCTCCAGCAGATCACTTGAAACCCATAACCCACTTTCTATTTATACCTGACTTCAAAGAAGCACACAGTAAAAAGGGGGGATCCAAGCCAACCTGGTCCCAAGCCAACACCTACTCCCCAGGCCCAGGCTGCTGGAGGATTCAGTCTAGACTCTAAACTGTCCTCTTCCTTCTCATTAGAGAGGGAAAGGGGAGGAGGAGGCCACATAAGGACGACTGTTTCAGTGGCCAACTCGATCTCCATCTACCACACATTTAGTATGCAGTAGATGAGAGTAAAAGTTCAGGAAATCTGTTGAAAGATTCAGTACCAAAATAAGATAGCAAAGAAACAGCTGACGTGTATAACTGTTTTATTTATTTTAATAGTAAGACAAAGAAGCGTAAGCCAAGAGCACCACAAGTGACAGCTACTGGTGGGAGAGGAAGAGTTGGTGCCCCCTCTGACCTCAAACAGCATACTGTTACCGAAGTCAAACAAAATAATACAACAGAGCAACTTAGTAACATAGCCAAAAAGCAGGGTTCATTAACTGTACATAAGATAGATAGACAGAGTGCGAGAAAAAGAGTAAAACAGTTAAAGACAGATAGAAGACAATGACAAAGAAATGAGTGAGTGATTACACTGTACAGTACAATCCTTTGGCAGTGTAAAAAAAAAAAAAAACAATAATAGTATTTTTAAAACCGACAAAGATAGTTAGAAAGAGTGATATACCTGTGACTCCGGGGAGTTCATGAGGGGTCAATAAACAAATGCTTTGAGGGGATTTTTCTGTAGTCAACTCAATAAGGTGGTGGCAGACACCGGGCATGAAAAAAAGTGTCGTCTTTATCAATTCCGATCATTGTCAAGTGCTGGTTCAATGGCACCCAGGCCACACCCCCACCTTCATTGCTCACCCCTTCATCCCCTCATTTGAATGTGCATATACAGCATTAAAGTGACGAGTTGTATTCATGATGTTCAATTTCCTTGCAATAAAGGATTTCTTTCAATGTAAATAACTCAAATAAGTCACTCAGATGACCAGCCATTCATTCAATTCACTTTGTCAAGCATTACTACACTCAACCTTCCTATACTATGTACAGAAACATTCCAGATAACATTAAACAGAAAACAATTTCTCCTATAATAAGTGTGCAAGATTATTTCATGAAATGGCTTGCCACATCTCCCCTTAACGATACAAGTGAGGTGTTATCAAGTCAATGAATTAGCTTTTATTGTGGCTTTACCACACACATGCTTGGGGCCATAAGACTAAACTCTTATTTTAATTCAAAAAATGCTAACTCTGATTACTTAAAATTCAGCATCAAGTAAATAACCAGCCTCTATATATCAGCACCAACATCTGGGTCTTTTTCATATTATTCTAAGTCTCTTGGTGGCCAGAGCGAATGCAGACCTCTCCATGCAGCTTCTCTTGTTCTATGCAGAAAAGCATGGAGTCAGACACCAGACAGCCTGAGAATATAAACACTAAACACTGTACCGTTAAACAATGAGCAGATGCAGGTTGACCATTAAGGTCTAGCCTAAAAAGTCTAGCCTAGTAAACACCCTAGTGAGATACAAGCTTTATTTCCTCCTACACCATCCATAAAGCCTTTAACCCCCTTTTCAAACTCATACATGCACACACTTGCTATCCAGTTCTAAAACTTTCAAACATACACATAAATCTTGACTATTTAATGGGACACTGAGCTTCTCATAGGTTGCAGGTTGTCAGTAACTCAGATATTATGAAAAATATCTGAAATATAATATCTCCAGACTTAACATGGAAAAAAAAAGAGAAAGGCACTTTTGCATATCATACTACAGAAAACCCACAAGTACCTTTCGGGTCTCTAAATTGGGTCCTCGTATCGTTGAAATGTTTAACCTGTAAATAGTAACTGTACTTGCTCGGAGAGGAAGATGCAGTAAGCCTGTCAACGGATTGATTTGGATCTGCTACAGTCAAAACCAAAAGCTTTGGTCACTTTAATAGATACTTTAGATCATACACATTTATGACACATTGTACCAGTTTACTCAATCCCCCCCCCCCCCCCCCCCACACACACACGAACTGGACAATCCCCATTTCAAATGGCGAATTTTCCCTTCCAACACCTAACCACTAAGCATTGTTTTTTACTGCTAATATTAAAAATATTTAAAAATCTGTATCAATATACTTTTTATCCTGTACATCTCTCTAAGAAAACTAGGGATGAAGAGAGGGGAGACACACCATGGTGCCAACACCTCATCCCACTCCATAACCCCTTACCCAACTTCACAGTCTGCCTGAAATGTGCACATGTATCAAGTTACCGAGAGCACCCTTGGAGCCAGGCCAAACATGACACACCTTTACAGGCAGGCAGTGAGAGGGACAGCCAGCCCTCTCAAAAGACCCCATTGTTCTCAGGTAAGCCTGTGGCCTGCCCCACTGCCACCATTCCAGCTGAGGCAGCATGAGCCAGGGAATCTTGCAAACCTTGCCAAATGTCAGACCAAAGAACTAGTTAAAACACGGGACTTGACATGTCCTCTGTGAATGGAAACCTCCCATTGTACGTCATAATATGGGAAGACATCTTGATTACAGTTGATGGAGCAGTGTTGTGCATCAGGAGCAGGTAGAGATGATTTAACACTGTGTCAGTGCCAGAAATCTGAACTTAAGTCTGAAGCAATTCCAGACTACTAGATCTACCTGATCCTTCACAGCACACAGGGACAAAAACAAAACAAAACAAACAAACAAACAAAAAAAACACAAAACAAAACAAATATACACCCACAACGGATTCCCAAGGAAGTCAATCCACTCCCCATCATTCTCTTTGCTCACGTGTCATGCTGTAAGCAAAAATACTGATATGCTGAAGCTGTATTTCAACCCTTATAATATTGAATATGTGTTAGTCATGTAAAAATGTTGACAGTTATGGGTCTATGTAGGCAGACTGCTTGAGGAATCATCAAATTTTCAGGCTGTGTGAAAAGCATACAGGTGTGATAAGCTCCCTAAATTCTATATGTATAAGTTTAAGTCAATTAATTTAAAGCATTAGCATAGGACTGACTGATTTGCACTTGCATTTAGGAGCTGAACTGGACCTCTGAGACTATGAGAACTATCATATAGTGTAAATCTGAAACTGCAGAGTAATTCCATGCAATAGGACTGACAAGATCACCAAGATGTAGAACTCTAGTGCAATGTGGATCAGAGAAGGTGAGCTTATAGTGTGTATTTGTGTCTATCGATATATAAAGGTTTATACTTAACAATGGTCCCAGTGTTGCAGGATTATATATTGCCTCTGCTGCTCCCACTAATATAAGCACAGTTTAGTTTTAGTGCCCTTTAACACTCTCCTTCTCCTTTAGCACTGACAGTCCATTCCACAATAAAATAAAACAAAACAAACAAACAAACAAACAAAAAAAACAACAGAATTACAATTATCACCACTTTCTGTGCAATTAGTGGTAGGAATTAATGATTACAAAACATATTGATAGCAATGGAACTTTCACACATAGAGTGACTATGTCTTTTAGAAAACCAGGCACACTTGCATCACATAACACGATTGACACTATAGCCACATTATGCATCATCATCATCATCATCATAATCATCATTATCACTTCGTGGAAGTGAAAAGAAGCAGAATGTCAGAGACCTTCTGTCGAACCTTCTATAACAGCAGTCTGGACACAAAGTACTGAACCGGGTCCTTCCTTCACAGACCCGCTCTTGTTGTCTGTGAATGCTATAGATCCAAAGTCTATATGTTTCCTGCCCTGCATTGTCTGATCGACTCTTCTTGACAGGGCAAACACAGAATGTAACTGTGGGACCACTAACAGAGCACCATGAACGCAAAGATTTATCGGTAAACATGACTTGATCACAGCTCTGCCCACGACACACCATCTTGCCAAAACTGTCCACGAACTGTCCATGACCTCAAAACGTGTCTTTTATTATTAAGTGTGGAGGTGAAGGGCTGCACAAATATGTTAGTATATGAAAAAGAATAAAAGTAGTGAAAAGAGTAAAAGCAAGTAGCTAAGCAGTGAGAGACTGGAGATGTACGAGTGCACTTTAAAGTAGACTCCTCTTCTTCAAAGCAATGCAATGCAAAAAAAGACACTAGGAGATATGGGGTGGGAAGGTAAAAAAAACTCACTGTTT
>NC_062525.1:9607922-9615422 GCF_022655615.1 Tachysurus fulvidraco | reverse complement strand
CATAAGGCACTCCGTGTCCTGTGGATTCCGCATCAGAGGACTAATAGGACAAAAAATTTTAGGCTATTGAATATTGCCCTGTACCTCCGGGTTAGGAGATTGATTTCCTTCTCTGCCCAAGGTCATGCTTTACTTGATCTCCCTGTGCACTGGGGGTTCTTTCCCCAATCCAAAGGTGTGTGGTAGACTGACTAATTGCCTCCGTGTGCATGCATGTGCTTTCTTTCTGCAATGGGTTGGCATTATAGTTTGAATGTCTATAAAAATACAGATTGTGGACTTATAAACGGTTTAGCTAGTGTATAAAGTTCGCTCATGTTGGCAATTAGCATTTGGAAAAGATACACTAAGCAGCCAGCAGTTTCTAGACACGTGACCATGAAGATTCATGAAGAAACCCACGTGCTCGTTGAACATTTTAGCAATTTTTTAAATATAAAGATAATTCTGAGCAAGTGCAATGGCCTAACAAATAAAAATAAATATGTAACTAAAAACTGCACACTAAATATGAAAAATGCAAGATTAACAAGAAGAGATCTGAATTGTTGTGTATGCAAATCAATGATTAACCTGAGGGTGTGATTTCATATTGATAAGTGTCTCAAAATTAGGAAGGCAAAAATATTAATGCGCATTAATGCATGTTACCATCTGCTGCTTTATGTCCTTGGATATCTTTTAATCTCCTCTATATGGTGTCACTGGAGATTGGGATTTTTTTCCAAGGGATTTGCAGCAAATTTGAAAGAAGGAGCAAAAAAAAAGTGGAGGCCAATACAAGATCCCCTGTAATTGTGAGGGCCTTTTGAACTGCATTGAGCAAGTCTGTATGAAGTATTTGCTCCTGAACAGTGTACACGGTTTGGATCATTTTTGAGAGAACTGTCCAGATCCTGTTGCTTTCTTTTGAAAGCCGCAACAGGGTTGTCTTTATGGCTTTAGTGTTATTTCTCTAAATACCTTTTGATTTTTGATGGTTTCATGCTTCGATGGTTTCAACACTCACCACACAAAACCCACTGTTGTGTGCACAAACCATGCTTGTCTTCTGTACAAGTAAAGCTGTATTTTATGTAAGCCAGGTCTGGTTATTAGGTACCTTGCATAGTTTGTTCCATTCTTTTTGAAGTCAAGGGAATATCATACTATTATTATACTATTATAGACGAACAAATGGATGATCTTTACTGATTTTCTTTTTTATACAAAGTTTCATATAAATATTTTATAGCAATTAAAATGTTTTTTAACTTTTTTCCCGGTTGTGCTTTTGTATGTTGTTCATAAGTCCATACCATTATCAGGTCTTTCAATTTAGTGACGTGAAGTGAACTGCTCTCTCATTTTAAATAATGTAAGACTTCTTGCATTTATAAATTAATTAATAAGGTAAAAAAAAAAAAAGCCAGATTTCTGACAGAAAAGATAGATTTAGTGAATCCACAATGTAATTGTAAATTATACAAGGATTTACTGCTTCATAGCTGGCAACTACATCACATTTTCTGGATAAAATAAATACCTCTGAATTTGCTGGGTGTACAGCACCTCTGCTTTTCTCTCCTATCATATAACAGGATATTAAAAGGGTTGCATTTTGACTTGCAGCTGCAACATTGCAGAAGGCTTTGCTGCTTGAGAACAAGAGCTCTTGTCCCAATCCAATAGTTTGGATACACCGAGACTGCGTTTGCACGAAATCTGGCACTAGATCACAAAACACAAGGCCATTAACACTAGGCTTGGGTTTCTGATACCAAGAACATAAGAGCATCCACTTCCTGGTAATGTAGGTCCTCTTCACCCCCACCGTCGCTCATCTACACCTGATACCGCAGCCAAACTCTACACTGCACACCTCGAACAACCTGCTACAGTGACACATGGAAGAAACCATTCTCTCTACCTCCTCCTGTCTCCACATTCATCCATGCAACTGGTCCACAAAGAAGAAAATTTCCAGAACAACAACTTCATCACGAGAAAAATCCTCCATATTAGATTTGACAAAACTTCTTGATGTGTGAGATCTACAGAGATATTATACGTCGCAAACCCGACCGCCTTCCATCGTGACCTCGAAGTAAACAAAAATGCGTTTTTCTTTGGTAAAGCCTCAACATGAGCAGACATTTTTGGAATGAGAATTAATCGGTACTAATCAGTAACAGAAACACTGCCAAGCAAAATTCATGTGCAAGCCCAGACTTTCTTTACTGTTCTACTGTTTGCTTACCTCCTTCAACAGCCAAACAGAACCGTGCTTCAAGTCAAATCTCTCTACAAACATAACCATCAATGGCTTAATTACTTAATTACACTAAATGGCGCCTTAAGAACAGCTGATATTAACGTCCACATCCTGGATGGGTGTTACATCCATAAGGACAGACAAGAACAAGCGTATAAGCGTTAAGTCTTTGCTCCCAGACTGGGTTCTGATCATTTTTTTTGACTTAATGTTCACAGCAACAGGACAAGCCTGAAGCTTCCATGTGCAATTTACAAAAGAAACATTTGCTATACGGCGAAATATCAAATCACAATATTTAAAAACAACATCTTCAGAATAGCCGATATACTGTACATCCCTGTATATACGTTTACTGTGCACAAAGCTCCAATAAGGAATTTTTTTCACAATAGAAACAGAGGGGAAAATCAAACAAAGAATATTTTTAATTCCCAGTTAGAAACTGTCCAGTATGATGGTAAAGACCCCAGACAATGACAACAAGTAAAAATTCTATTCCCATATCCTATTAACGTCACACTCACGACACTGCTTCATTTCCTGCACGTACAATTAACATTATCTGAAACAAACCTGAAATGATCAGAGTGCTTGAGAGAAAGCAGATCACAAGCTTTAATAAGAACGGTCACGAGTAAATGTTTCCGTCTTCTTTTCCCTGTGATCGACGCGTATGTAGACCACTAAAAAACGAGACGAAAATGTCCACGGTAAAGCTCATTTACACCAAACGTTTAAAAAGGTTGTTTTTTTTGTCTGACGTCACCTCACCCGAAACAGATAAGCTTCCGTTTTGCCCGATGTTTAAATCCGTTCACAAAAAAAAAAAGTAAACTTTAAAGCTTTAAGCAAGATACATTCAAAAACACCTTTTACACATAATTCAATATAAAGTACAAAGCATTTACTTTATTTGTTGACCTGCTTTTGTATTACTTCATGGTTTCTTGTACTTAGTTATATATTATTATTTTACAGAATATTGCCTCTTGTTTTTAATGTTATGAATCCTTGCAGATGCATTAGGAACCCTGTTTTGTTTTTTGTAAGTCGCTGTGGATAAAAGCGTCAGTAAATCCACAATCCTCATGAATAACCAGATCGAATACCAATGAGCTGTTTACTCACAGTCCTGCTGTCCTGATCAACTTCGACTATCCCACCCGCTCAGTTCTAAAAGACCTGGTTGTATGCATGGGCATTATTTTTTGTGGACAAAAATGAATATGAAGTTCTACAGTTGTTACATTCTTTGGCTTTGCGGTTTGAACAGATTACTAAGAGGAGATAATTAGTAAAGTGACTGCAGAAGTATTTACACTTCAGTCATATGGCCAAACAATTGTCATGAGAAAAAGCCTATACTACCCCAAACCCTTCAGAGCTCATAAATACTGGCCTAAATAAAAGCCCACACTGAATAGGAGTGTGTTATCTTATCTCTTACTACACTAGTCTAGACAAACTGACAGATTTGGAAATAATTCAAAAGGCTTGTTATTGCCCTTTACCCTTTCATTATGGAAGAGGAAAAGAAAGATATCGGTGGTCAACTGGGGGGCATTCTTGATTTTTAGTCACCATTGATTGCACTTCTAAATGCTGGTTACATTAGGCGCATTTAAAGAATAACAAATGTACCAAATGTGAAGAGGATACCAAAATAAATGCACCTAGCTAGCTTATTCATGCTGAAATAACTCATAATTACTATGTCAAGTGGGGAAATTCGAGCACACGGATTATGAAGCCCTATATAGATGGGATTCCATTTACATGGGGTCCTGGGGTATATCAGGGTATGTCTGTGTTTTTCTCAGGTCTTCTTTGGGAAATGTACAGTCCAAATTATTAACTATTTTTCACCAAACTCAGTCTGATAGTTTTATTCCTGTCTTATAGACATGTCCATGGTTTTCTATAAAGATGTCACCTCACACTGGGGGGAAAAAAGATGTTTGACTGTTACTGCTTGCTCTATTTAGTCTCATGGGGCTTGTTTCGGTGACCCCCAAGCATTAAACAAAATAGATGCTTCTCATATAACTTGTGATTAATGTTTTATTATATTGCTAAATTGATCGCTTGGATGCTGCGTCGCTTACGAAACAAGATCTTCGAAGTTCATGACGCAATCTGCGTTCATACAAAATATAATTCGGTTACAACCTCACTATTCATCTAGTCGGATGCAAGATCCTGATAGCTGAGGTGACAATTTTTCTTGTCGAATTCACCTTGATAAACTAATCCATTCTGAATAGGGCCTAAACTATTCAGGGAAGGAATGCAACTCAAATTCTATTTTGCAATATTGTATACAAAAAAACAAAGCCAAATGTCCTGTTAGACTGCTATTTGAACATCTGAGATCTGGAAGCACTTTAAAACCCAGATGTGGAGCAGAAATGTACCCTGGCCAGGGAACCTTGTCAGGATGCCTGGACTAGAGAACGAGGCATCGTGAAGCGTCAACCAGATCTCAACAGTAAGCTTGTGTCATTTGGGACGCACACGATACCAACCATCTTTAATTGATTTAGTCATTGTTTTAAAAAACAAACAAACAACAACAACGAGGACAAACTTATTCTGAAGAAAGACAATGACAAAACATTCCTCCTGTATGTATGCACGTGAAGTGACGTATCAACTCCAGACACCAAGCATATGCAGAACGTGACAAAACAAAATACTTTGCATTCTCAGTTTAATGCTGCCTCACTGTTACTAAGTAAATAAGGGATGTACTGATAGTTAATGCTGGAGTTAATGCTGCTTTGAAATCTTGGCTCAAGTTTGTCAGTTGCTAGGGTTGAATCGAATTTTGGTATCATGTATCAATCGTAAACTGTGCTCATTTAGCCATACTTGCAAAAGTGCTCCCATTCACAAATGTTTCTATGTGATATAAGCTTAATGGTAGACACTGAGCTAAAGACTAGATGGCAGAAAATGACTTAACTGGAGGAATTAAAGAATCTTCCTAGCCTATTGCTATCAGCAAACACTGGATACCAGCTCATAACCACTGTACTGTTCCTGACTGTCACTGTTCGTTATTAACAACAAAGGATTCCTCGGTAATGAGGATAACAAAATACACTTCACTTACAGTTGTGCAGAAATACTTTCCAATTAGCACTTATATTATTAACTTATATTGTCACAAAGCAATTTTACAGATATCCAGACATAAGTACAGATTTACATATAACCAGCAAAGCCAGAGGCGCTGACGGAAAGAGACGACACGCAAAAGAAACCTTGAGAGGAACCAGACTCATAAAGGAGACATCAGATGAGAATATAAATCATTACTCTTCTACATTGTCAAGTAGTGCAAAGTGTCTTGGAAAGAGCCTTATTATAGGGTCCTTTCCAAAGTAAAATAAAAGAAATACTTTCCGCTACAACCTTCATTAATACAGCTAGTTAATGCATTTCATCTGAACTAGTCTAGCTAACATTATAATAAGCGTGCCTAGGTTAGTCCAAGTGCACGATCATACACGTGTGACTTTCTTGGCCACTATGTGAATCAGAGAAACATAATAAAAAAAAACTAAATAGAATGTTCCATGATGTCCCTGATAGCTTAATGCTTAATGGGGGCAGTCATGGGCTAATGGTTAGAGAGTCTAATTCGTAACCCAAAAGGTTGTGGGTTCGAGTCTCGGGCCAGCCACGACTGAGGTGCCCTTGAGCAAGGCTCCAAACCTCCCAACTGCTCCCCGGGCGCCGCAGCATAAATGGCTTGTCCACTGCTCCGGGTGTGTTCACGGTGTGTGTGTGTTCACTGCTGTGTGTGTGCACTTTGAATGGGTTAAATGCAGAGAACAAATTCTGAGTATGGGTCACCATACTTAGCCGTATGTCCCGTCACTTGTCAATACTAAATAGGTCAATCATTTTAGTATCGGTATTGGTATAGAGCAAAAACCAAAAACATGTTCTCCCACTTGGTTTTTGTGAAAATATCGTCACTGACGCATCCCTAACTATTTCTGTTCTAAGCCACACAGTGATTACGATGTTTGCCTATCATGCACAGGATACAGGTCGTCTTTAAGCACACAATCATCACACCTCTTATGTCTCGCATAACTAAGCAACAGAAACCTGAAGTGTCAGCTCGGTTCTCGCACGTACGTCAGCGTGCATCGATCTTGGTATTTTATTAAATCTAGAAAACAGTCTTGCCTACAGTTTTCCTCATCGACATGTCACCATGGCACGCTTTGTGCTCTTCTTTCTAACACCATACTCAACTTCTTTGCGACTAAAACACAGAACCTGTTTGATCTGTAAATTATATTATATTAATATTATACTATTATTATATTATATATTATTATATTATATTGTCTCACTCACACACACACACACACACACACACACACAGTCTCACTCACACACACACACACACTCACTCACACTCACAGTCTCACTCACACACACACTCACTCACACACTCACTCACAGTCTCTCTCACACACACACAGTCTCTCTCACACACACACAGTCTCTCTCACACACACACAGTCTCTCTCACACACACACAGTCTCTCTCACACACACACAGTCTCTCTCACACACACACAGTCTCTCTCACACACACACAGTCTCTCTCACACACACACAGTCTCTCTCACACACACACAGTCTCTCTCACACACACACACACAGTCTCACTCACAGTCTCACTCACAGTCTCACTCACAGTCTCACTCACACACTCACTCACACACTCACTCACTCACACACTCACTCACACACTCACTCACACACTCACTCACTCACACTCACTCACACACTCACACACACACACACACAGTGTCACTCACTCTCACACACACACACACACACAGTGTCACTCACTCTCACACACACACACACAGTGTCACTCACTCTCACACACACACACACAGTGTCACTCACTCACACACACACACACAGTCTCACTCACTCACTCACACACACACACACAGACTCACTCACTCACACACACACACACAGTCTCACTCACTCACACACACACACACACAGTCTCACTCACTCACACACACACACACACAGTCTCACTCACTCACACACACACACACACACAGTCTCACTCACTCACACACACACACACACAGTCTCACTCACTCACACACACACACACACAGTCTCACTCACTCACACACACACACACACAGTCTCACTCACTCACACACACACACACAGTCTCACTCACTCAC